>NW_009923206.1:71601-77500 GCF_000696875.1 Nestor notabilis
CTCCAACTCTGATTTCACACATTTTGTGAGTTATTTATTTTTCTAGTCCTCTGAAACATCTGGTGTATGAAGTTATTGGAGAAAGTACCCTGGTTTTGATAGATCTTTCATCTGTTCTGCTATGACTCATTTTATGCTCCACCTGCTCTGTCATACTGAATCACATTTAGATTATCTTTGAAATGTTGTTTAAAAAACATCTAAATGTTAAGAGAAATGTGTAAATGAAGGTGTTGTCCTCGAATAAAAGCAAACCTTTAAAAATGTCATGCAAGACCTGGAAGCTCTTTTGTTAGAACTGAAAATGCTGTATTTCTCTTTCTGACATATCCAACAGAGACTGTGCGTTTTTCAAAGAATCTGTGGCCATTCTAGCTGATGTATGGGGACATATCAATATGCTAACTTGTTTTTTCAAATCAGGTGTTAAAAACAGAAAGAATAAAAGAATCAGAATGAGGTTTCTGTGCAATTAGCTGGTAGAATGATGCTTCCATTTATTCTGAAGAGTTACTAGCTGCTCAAGTTGTTCTAAGTCAATGGATGTCTTTTCAAAGTAGACATCTACTAAGTCAGAATAAACATAAAAATTCAGCTCCAAATGTTTTGATCATTTTTTAAATGGAAGGGAATTCATTGTTGCAGGGTTCTATTGAGTCATACACTGGAAAAAAATGTCAGGTCTGTACATGTGTATTTATAGACAGTTTTATCCAGTTTGACAGTATTTTTCATGTACCCTGTCTTATTGTAAATTCTTTCTGGTACTATTAATGTAAGTGCCTGGTATTTATTTTTGCCTCTTGCCATATCCAGTGTCATATGTCTACATTGTTCATGTTCTGAACAAAGAAAGGAAGGAATGCAAGGAATCTAAATCAAAACTTAAACAACAGACACAGAGAAGTAAAGCCAAGAAAGAATCCTTTATCATTTCTTATAGTCAAGTTGCAAATTATCTCTTTGTTTTTTTCTCCTTATTAGCTGGGCTAAATGGCAGTACTTTGTTGCCAATGGGTAAGTCAGAATTTAGTGTTACTTTTCCATGAAGATGAAAAGTAAAAACATTTTGTCGTGACCCAGAAGCTGCACCAGACTGAATAAAGGATGAGCTAAATAATGTAAGCCACCTAAACTAGGGTTTTTTATTAACCAAATTTAAATATTCTTTGATCTTGCTCTCTAACTCCTATTCTCGGTACAATATAGGAGTCTGGCAGGGACCAAAGTTAGAGACATCCCCTGGAACAGATAGACTGATGTCTGTGATCATGGAATACATTAGGAATGTGAAAGCTTGTATGTCCCTTAGTTTCCAAACTGCTACTCGTTATGTGAAGAGTGAACTGTAGCAGATTCAGTATAAATGCTGGATCCTCTGTATCCCCAACTCCAAAAGCCGAGGGGTCGACCTCGGGTCTCCCTGGAGCTTTCTGCCAGAGGCTCCAGGTAGGACCATTCTCCCCAGCTGTGGTGTAGAGCACATTTTTCACATCTGGCCCGGTCCGCACTGGTCCAAGGGCTACTGCATGAACTATTTCTCGTTTAACTTGTTCAAAGGCTTGTTGTTGCTCAGGGCCCCATTAGAAATCATTTTTCTTTCGCGTCACATGGTAGAGAGGGCTTACAATCAGACTGTAATTTGGGATGTGCATTCTCCAGAACCCCACAACACCTAAGAAAGCTTGTGTTTCTTTCTTGTTAGTTGGTGGAGACATTGGTAAAAAATTTCATTATATACCTCCCAAATTATAGAGGTGATGACCACACTGGGAACGCAAGCCAGACCCAAAGAAGATGGGTTTGATAAAGTTTTGGGTTTCCTTAACCTTGCTAGTCATGAAATTCTCTTTGGTGGGGTGGTTGAATAATTTCCGGTTTTGTTTATTGGTGTGTGTTGACAGTAGCTCGGTTTCTCACTTCTTTTTTAGTGGCTGGATCTTTGGTTCTTACTATTAGAAGATCTGTGCTATGAATCTGCTCGCAGGTCAGACATTTTCATCCTTTCATCTGTAGGAACAGTAGCAACACATAATCTCACTCTTGGAAGACCTGGATAGCCTCCTGTTCTCCTACTCTTCTAGGGAGGATGGGTGTTGATTATAATTTATTTCTATTTTTTCTTGGTGACCTGGAGAATCTAGATCTAACACCATCTTACAATGGTGTGATATTGTCCTGGGTTCAGCTACAGCAGTCATTTTTTCTCCTTCTCAGTAGCTGGGGCAGTGCTGTGTTTTTGACTTTCAGCCTGGGAACAATGCTGATAACACCGATGTTTTTAGTTGTTGCTAAGTAATGTTTACTCTGACCAAGGACTTTCTCAGTCTCATGCTTTGCCAGGGAGGAGGGGAAGCCGGGAGGAAGCAGAGACAGGACACCTGACCCAAAGTGGCCAAAGGGGTATTCCATACCACAGCACGTCATGCCCAGTATATAAACTGGGGGGAGTTACCCGGAAGGCCCAGATCACTGCCCGGGTCGGGCTGGGTATCGGTCGGCGGGTGGTGAGCGGTTGTGTCCTTTTCCCTTGTTATTCCTCTTATCATTATTATTGGTAGCAGTAGTGGTTTGTATTATACCTTAGTTACTGGAGTGCTGTTATCTCAACCCGTGGGAGTTACATTCCTCCGATTCTCCTCCCCATCCCTCCGGGAGCGGTGGGAGGAAGGAAAAGGGGGGAGAGTGAGCGAGCGGCTGCGTGGTTCCAAGTTGCCGGCTGGGCTTAAACCACGACAGGTATGGATGCTCTGATAACTTCTTGACTACAGCAAGATGTACAGTGTAACAAGAGTTTCTTATCCATTCTTTTTCCATCTCAGGCTGTTTTCTTCTATTTTCTGCTTCTGCTTAGGATGTGTTGACTGACCTGATCTTTTGAGCAATCTTTGTTACTCTGAAAGGAAGTCAAAGGGCAGCTCCCATTACTCTGGTTGGAATGCCATTTGTAAATTTGTGAGTTTAGGGTGTGAAGTGGAGCAGGGAGGTCCTTCTTGGTTCTGTAGAGCTGTCTCATAACACATTGTTAAGTGTACAGAGAGGATTCTCTCAAGTAATATTCTTAGAGGGCAAAATTTCATGGCTTTTTCTCATGTTACTTCCTGTTTTGTAGATAGCATATTTAGACTGGTAGACTGTTTCAGAGATTATTGCGTTGAAGTGTGGTGTAATGGCAATGACTTGTATGAAAGGCTGAAAGAAATGAAGTATCATAGTTTAAGATGTTATATCCTCTCATGCATAAATAATAATTTAAAAGATAAGAAAAAAAGGATAAGGGGGAAAAAATAAGCAGCCTCCAAATAATTTTTTTGTGGTCCTATTCAATTCATTCATAAATGACCTGGAAAAGTGCGTAAAGTAGTAAAGTGATAAAAATTAACAATGATACCAAATTCTTCAGGATATAGTTATCTTTTAAAAATTTTAAAAATTATCTCTGAGGCATATACAATATTGAATAACTGGAAGATAAAATATCAGATGAAATTCAGTGTTGATAACTATAAAGTAATGCATATTGGGTAAAAAAATAATTAACTATATATACACAAAGATGAGACCTGAATTAGCTATAACTGTTCAGGAAAGAGCTCTTGCTGTCATGATGAGTAGTTCTTTCTTTGTAAATGTTAGCTCTGTGCTCACTGGCACTCAGAAAGGAATGCTAAGAATTATTATAAAAAGTTTAAAGAACATAAGAAAAAACAACATTGTATCAGTGCGTAATCCCACGGTAAGTCCACATCTACAACTGTTTGTGAAGATCTATTCAGTCTTCCTCTTCCTCAACTTCAAAATACATGAAACTTGAAAAGGTACTTTGGCAAGGATGACAGGAGATGTAGAAAGCTTCTTTATGACAAGCAATTAAACAGAAAGGGAATATGTAGCCTGGAAAAGAGAAGACTGAACAGATTTTCATCATGAAGGCTTGTAAAATCATGAATGGTATGAAAGCAGTGAATAACACAAGAATTGGGGGCAATTATTATTTCATCAAATGAAATTAACTGGCAGTTTTTGAATAAAGATCAGGAATTACTTTCCCATATAATCAAAAATTGCACTGTGGAAGTCATTGTCAAAAGATGTGGACGTCAATACCCTCAACGGGTTTCAAAAGCAGTGTTGGTCAAACTAATGGAAGAAAAAGTTATTACACAGAAAGAGACAAAGACACATCCATCTCAGGCAATCTCCTCTTCTCTGCAGAAACTGACATTGTTAACAGAGGTGATAAAAAAAATAACAATCTATATTTGTCCCATTCTTATGCTTTTTTCCACAGGTATCTACTGTTTCCACTGTGAGACGGAAGAGTAGATTTCAAGGATAATTGGTTGAATCAGTACAGAAGTTCCTGCATTTCATGGTATTATATGCATTATCAATTCTTTCTGACACTGTTTGCATGAAAAATTTGTCTCTTGGTGACTCAGTATCTTTGGAATGGAATCTGTACATAGTCATTCTCTTCACTAATGAGATGTATAGCTCTATGGCAAGTAAAGGCTTTGTGAGGCATATAGTGTTTCCATGAAGAGGTTAATGCATCAATTCTTGGCCTAGGAGAGAACATTTCTTTTCTTATCTCTTCTACACCCTTATACTTCTCAGTATTCTGTCGTGACTTTGCTAGAGTTTGGGTTAAAACTTCTCTAGCTGGCTGTTCATTTTGAGCTTAGAAACATCACTAACTAAATTTTCTCTGATAGTTTCTTGCCTTCTCTAAATTAAGGACAAATATGTTATTTTAGTATTTCAGAAGGACATTTTATGTCCTTTAAGGATGGCATTAGGAGCCACCTCTTCTACAAGTTTGCTATGTTGAAATTAATATGAATTTATTTCAGAGGGACAGAGGAATGAGAAAAGCCTTTTGGGTCTTGGAGCCCAATCCACTGCAATCTCAGCAAAGGTAGGTCATTTAGTCCAGAAGGAGCCATTAATTAAATGCTGGTGGCATTGCTTACAGCACAACCCCTGCAAAATCTTCAGATCAGATTCACATCACCTAAGTTAGCACTACAGTCAGCTCAGGTTTCTGACAGAGTCAGCAGAGAGTGATAAACAACTCCAGAGTTTGAGTGAATCCACCAAAGATGTGGACTCTTTCTGGAAGTACCTATCTCTTTCCAGTGATTACTGATGGTGCCTTGTCAGTGACATTCCTATAATAATAACTGTCAGAGCTCTTAGTGCTCTAGTAGGCTTTAATGTCCCTGACCCACATTGGACCCCCCACTCCTTGCTCGCAGGCTCAGGATACCACTTCAGCTCAGGTTCAGGACCCTAATCCTTGGCTGAGGTATGTTGTGAGTGTGTGTGTGTCTTCCATTCTGTATCCTATCGCCCTAATTTACTGATTCATCTTCCTGGACTTACCTGATGGGTAACTTGGCATCCAGTACTCTCTCTGCCCCTGTCTTATGGTAGAACCTCAGAATTATACTACAGGTAGCCTTGTCTCTAGTCCCATCTCTGGCCCTGTATCCAGCTGTTCCAGACTAGTCACCCTGGGGGCACCCTGCACATGACTGCTTACCTTGATTGTCTGGCACTGTGGATGGCCCCTGTTGCTGTCACCAGTGCTGCCCTGTTCAGATGCTGCAGATCTGCACTGATCTGTGAGGGCACTGTGCAGGCTGTAGTGGGGCTACCCAGGGCTCTCGGCTCATCCTCCTTTAGAGAGTAGCCTCACTCCTGCTGCTCCTTGAAACATAAGCTCGGTGAGATGAGACTGAACCCTGCCAAAACCCTATATAAAACCAAATCAAACAAATAAAAAAACAAACACCCCCCACTCAACAACAAAAAGCTCCCAACCCCCTCCTGCCCCCCCCCCCCCAAACCAAAAAACCAACACCCCCCGAAAAAAAAAAAAAAAAGAAAGAGG
>NW_009923206.1:77531-93379 GCF_000696875.1 Nestor notabilis
AAGCCACACCCTCCGAAAAAAAAAAAAAAAAGGAAAGAGTTTTATAATGGAGAGATGAAAAGCAATACTTGGTGTTTGCCTGTGTTTGAAGTTCAGTGCTTCTAACATTCAATAGCATCTTAATACTCACAACTCTGGTTTTCAGGTGAATAGATCTTAGCCAGTTCAGAGTTCTGCTTGGAAGAACCACACTTGCTCCATGAGACTTATTTAACAGTAATATTTACCCAGAGTATTTAGATCTAATAATTGTTTTCATAAGCTCATTCTCTAGAAAAGCAAAATATAGTCCTTTGTCTGCTGCTTTTTCTGTTTAGTTTATAGGCATCCAGGTCTGAGAATGTATATGGAGTAGAATATTGTATGATCTTGAGAGGGCTTTCAGATTTTACCACAAACTAGCTGTAACACAGGAGAAAGCCTTCAGTGTATAAAAGTCATTTAGAAAACTATAATAAACTGAAGAAAATAAAGATGATGGAGAATAGGTTGATATGGGTTAGAGTTAACTAACCTGGCTCTGAACATTAGAAGAAAAGGATAATTAAGAAGTCTGTAAAGCAAGAAATTATGTAAACTCAGTTCAAAGCAGAATCAAAATTAAAGTGGGAGTAAATTTTACCAAAACTTTAAATGTGACGAGAAAGATATTTGTCTAGAAGAGAGGGAAGCCAGGAGAGAAACTTGAAGTAGTACAAAATGCATAGAACTAAGAAGGAGTCTTTTTTTGTATTTTAGGGAATGTAATAACCCTTATATAGCATGCTATTGTTAGAAAACACATACATCTAGAATCTCCAGTCTTTACTCAAGTCTTTACTGGAGATTCTGTATCATTTGTTTGAAAGTTACAATATAGTTAAAAACACCCTTTTTGTTTGAAAGAATTCCCCCCTCACCCATCTTCCTCTCCATCTTCCTTCTTCCCTTTTCTTTCCCATTGCCCTTTCCCCTTCTGTGCCCCTTGCCATTATGATAGTTTACTGCAGTTTTTCATTTCTGGTTTATATTTATTGGTTATCCATGTGGAAAGTATTTTTTTGATATATATGAATTTCAGTGTTTGCTTAATGGGAAAAAAAAAAAAGGCAGTTCAATTAACTTAATTTCCATTTTGTGTAACTAATAATGTTGTCAAAGCCTTGAGGCTTGGTCAGAAAAAACCCGCAAACAAAAAAACCAAACCAACCCTCCCCAACTTTTTCGGTTTTAGAATATATTTGTCCAGAGCACATTTTTTTTTTTTTTTACTTTACAGGGTATGTTTGAATTAGTGTTAGAAAGCTGTTTTTAATAGAGATGTTTAAAAGTGTCATAGCACACTAAAAATACTACTAAATTAAGACTGCAAAGACTGCAAATTATGCAAGCAAACTCAGAGAAAGGATGCCTGAATTATTAAAAAGAAGACAAGCTACAGGGAAAGTTAATTTATCATAACCAGGTCACTGTGCTAATCATGATTTCAATCCCATGAAACGCTACCTCTTGCTTTATTGGCCTGGTAATTGTTTCTGTTCATGACATAGATAGAACAATAATGCCTATCTAGAAATGTGATCAGTCGAGAAGTGATACTAACTACTTGCTGTCCACACAATTAAATAATTCAATGTAATTTCAGATACTCTAGTTTCCAGAACTGTTTGGTCAGAGGTAAGGCAATGATGTTAACTGCTCTGCAAAATCAGAGGAAAGGAAGGAAATTTTCTACTTTGGAGACTAGCCAGAGATGCTTTAATACTCTTCGCTTGCTGTGTCTTTACCAAAAAAACCCACTGTTCACCTATCAAGTATATTATGTTTGGTCTAAAAGTAATGGTGGAATTTCTTAATAAAAGCTCTCCGGCTTTTTACGCATTACACAATTATGCAGCAAATTAGACATGCGTACCTGGAGTAATTTGCAAGTGTTAACAGAAAAGCTGAAGGCTGCTGAGTGCTAGAGTTACACAGTACAATATACTAGGGAACATCTATCAGTCTCAAGGTGCATATTTTATTTTATGTAGGTGATTTTAATGCACTGTTCTTGTCATTGCCATTGTGAAAGTTTTTGATAGGACAAGTAACAACACCACTGTATTTATTTTCATTGCTGACTATAAATGCAAAACATGATTACTGGAAGTACACTGGTGCAAATACAATAATGATCATTCAATTTGAAAAGCACCTTTCTCACCATACTCTTCAGCACCATATAACTAGTTATATAGTTCATTAATTATGACTTTACCAAAGATGACACTTTGTGTGTGATGCAATAGGTTCTATAATTACATGGTCTCCCATCTAAATCTAATGTCTAGTTTCACAAAAATGAAAATCTGGAGATCAGCAGTGCCTGCATTCATACTGTGTTCCTAAAATATCCTTTTAAAGATAGAAAAATGCCATACTAACACTATTTGGTAATTCGCACAATTATTTTAGAATAACACCTTTACATTTCTGCAAAGGTGTGCAGTTCAATAATCAGTGATTGAACTATCTCATTACCTTTCTGTTTTTATATTACCATCTTCTTCCCTCTGATGGGGAAGATATCAGTAATTTATCCCAGACACTGCAACAAATTCTGAGCATAATGAATCAAAATTAAATCTCTCCTTATCCTGCTTTAAACATTAGGCTATACTTTTTACTCTTATTTTTCAGAAAATCTAGTTAGAAACCAATCTTAAAATGAATTTATGCTCATATCATGCCAATAACTCAATTATCAAGTGTAATGTTTTTTAAACGACAAAAAATAACCTGAGGCAGACATTGTAAGCCAGAGGCAACATCTATTTCAGCAAGCTCTGCTTATGAGCAAGTATTGCTAGCACCATTGACTTCCTGACGGATTTTTTTTTCACTTTATTTTTCCTGTTGGTGTTTTGTTTTTGTGCTTTGTTTTGTTTTGTTTTTTAATGTTTTGTTTGTTTGCTTGGGGTTTGTGTGTGTGTGCATAAACTAATAAGAAATCTTCGCATGTAATAATCAAAATAAGTCTCAGAGGTCATGATGAACAGCCACCAAGAACGTTTCGATAAAGTGATTTTGTCCTCAGAAAATGCCGTTTTCCTCCAACTACACCTTTTTGCTGTGATGAACTGGGTTTCAATAACATAGTTTTAGAAAGGTTTCCCAGGTCTTGGATAGAATATCTGGCAAGGAAGAGAGAACAAGTGAGACCCCAGAAGAATAAGTGACCGGATAGGAAGGATATTTTTAACTGAGATGTAGATCTAGATTAAATTCCTTCTGTGAGGGATTTAATACTTTCATACTTTCATATATACATAATGTGTCCTATTAATTTAGTTATTCAGATGCCAGAGTTCCAGTGCCATATAGCATTACCATTTTCCCAAAACTCCAAACATTCTAGTGAACTAGAAAAACTATTTCCTACTCAGTTCTCCCTGTGACAAATTAAGGTAAATTTTCTTATAGGATTGATAGTGACAGAAGACCATATTCTGATGATTTTAATACATATATTAAGACATATATGAATTTAAAAATTAAATCTAAATTAAACTTCTGCCAAAGAACTGATCATACAGCTTTTTCTTGCAAATCAAATATTTGCGTCACGGCCTCAAAAAAGAACAAGAGAAAAAAGAAAATCCATTGTGTTACACTGTAAGTACTAGATGAACTGTAGAATGAAAGCTGTATGTTCCTGAAACCCAGTGACTTGGGTGAGATATGTTGGTTTTGTAAATTGAAGTATATTCAATCAAAATAAATTTGTTTTGGTTTCAGGTAGCTGCACTACACTCCATCAATGTAATGAGGTCATGGTTGAACTTAATTAATTTTACAGGGGTATACTGTTTCCTTTTTAACGTCTGGTTGTACTAGTGAGTGCACATAACATTGATGGATGATAAACACAAACTTGGGCCAAGCAGTAAAGTTCCGTTGTAAACTGATCCTTTAAAAAGCAATTTCATGTTTAAATCTCAGACTAGTAGTAAAATTTACCAGAAAACCCACCCAAAATAATAATAGCACACCCCCCCAACCAAAAAATCCTCACCTTGAGGTGTGGTGTACAGCCACAGGGTAAAACCTGCAAAAATGAAGAATCTGCCTGAATTTCTGAAACATTTTGATCCACTGAGTAGAAGACAAAGTTCCGTCTACATGGTATCAGTTCATCGGAAGTGGAAGGCACCGAGGGATCTTACTTCAGTACAAGGATGTCATCTCCATATTGATTTCATTAAAGTTAATAGGAATTTTTTGTTAAAGAGTATTTATTTCCTTTGTTTGCGTCTTCTCTGACATTGCACTTGCAAAACATTCAACAAGCAACAACAAAAAAAAAAATACAATATTGGAAATACTAATTTTTAGCCTAGCTTTCCAGATTTTCATTTTCAATTATGGAACAAATCTGATTTTCTTTTACACAAATTTCAGCTGGCAGTGCTATAGAAAGTAAGAATTTTTGATTTGACTTCAAGAACAATATATTGTCTAATACTCAAATTCATGAAGGACTGAGAGTTAATTTCCTGAGACTATTAATCCTGGCTGCACAGGCACTCAGCTTGAAATAAAGGAATAGTATTAAATAGGATTCAAATTAAGATTTTTGTGGTTATTGGAGATACGGATTCCAGGACCTTGAGACAGCTGAGGGAACTGAGTACAGCTTTCTCATTTCTGGGCAAGTGCTTTAATTATCACACTGTTCTTCCCTCACTACTCTCAACCTCCCCCAGAACTTGAGAACGCTTTTTAAACAGATTAATTTTACTGTAAAAGGACAATGGCTGCCTTATGTTGTGTTCATCACACCTATGTAAGATGTTGACATGGTGAAATAAACTGCCTTTAGGGACCTTGTGGGTCAGAAAGGAACTACCTGGTTGCTTCTGGAAAAGCTGTGGAGATGGTAATTGAACAGCAAATGTTCTAACTTGCAAGTTTGGATTTAGAGGTGTAAAGGTCAAATTATCATCATGTCCTTCAGGTGGATGAATTCCTGTTAGACTTCGCCTAACTCAGAAGTTCTGAGTAAATGATTTAGAACTAGAGTATAGCTAACCAGGACTGTACTCTTTTATCACTCTAATTACTATCCAACTTTTAGATTCGTTAATTTCTAATTATTTATAAATAGTAGTTAGAGTGAATGCATCAACTGTCGATCTCTTAAGGAAGAAATGTACAGTTAAGGGTAAACTTCAGAAATAAATTTCCTCTAAAACTGACTTTTCTAATATTTACCTCCTCATTGTAATGCCTTGTCTTGCACCTTCATTTTTCTCAATTGGATACCTACCACTGCTGATTTAGTAATTGAAGAATGTCATTATGCTAACAATACATTGAGATAAAAGATTATTACCATAGAAGAAAAAAAAATACAAAGAGGATGTGATTTTGAATAATTTTTGCTCTCTTTTCAAGGTTGCAAATTGGAATAGTTGGGATTATTTTTTTTATTGTTCATTTCTTTTTGAAGATTAATACAGTACTCATGAAAGATATTAAGACTAGCAGGACTAGAGATTTTTTCTACCCAAATTGCCTCAGAATTTACATCTGCTCCTTTCTTAAAAAAAAGATCAAGTGATGCTCTGGTGGATTTTTAAATCATTAATAGATAATGACTTTTAGCATATATGAAATGGTAAGTCTAGAACTATCTGATACTTTAGCAACTAAGAGTTATGCTGCAAATATTGACTTGAATTATGATGAGGTGAAATACTGTAGTTCATTAAATAAAATGGTCTATTTTTAATTCACGTAAAGGCTGAATGAAAACTCTGTGATATAACTTGGATGATGTACACAGCTTCTAGATGAAGAGGACATTAATGTCACAGGGCAGAACTTAAGTAGGATCAGGTTTTGAGCCATAAATGCAGGAAAATAAAAAAAGGTGGCTTAAAGAAAAAAAGTGTCGTGGTTTAAGCCCAGCCGGCAACTTGGAACCACGCAGCCGCTCGCTCACTCCCCCCCTCCTCTTCTTTTCCCCCCCGGCTCCCGGAGGGATGGGGAGGAGAATCGGGGGAATGTAACTCCCACGGGTTGAGATAACAGCACTCCAGTAACTAAGGTATAATACAAACCACTACTGCTACCAGTAATAATGATAAGAGGAATAACAAGGGGAGAGGACACAACCGCTCACCACCCGCCGACCTATACCCAGCCCGACCCGAGCAGTGATCTGGGCCTTCCGGGTAACTCCCTCTACTTTATATACGGGGCATGATGTGCTGTGGTATGGAATACCCCTTTGGCCAGTTTGGGTCAGGTGTCCTGTCTCTGCTTCCTCCCAGCTTCCCCTCCTCCCTGGCAGAGCGTGAGACTGAGAAAGTCCTTGGTCAGAGTAAACATTACTTAGCAACAACTAAAAACATCGGTGTTATCAGCGTTGTTCCCAGGCTGAAAGTCAAAAACACAGCACTGCACCAGCTACTAAGAAGGAGAAAAAATGACTGCTGTAGCTGAACCCAGGACAAAAAGTCACCGTTCTTTCATTCTCATATAAGTAACTGAAAACTATATTTGTACCAATAATCTCTGACTTTGATAAAGCAGCATGCCATACTGTTTTTGATTCAAGTTCATTGTAGGAAGGGAAGAATGAACTCATAAAGAGAGATTATCTTTGACTTTAAGACTAGATAATAACAAAAGAATAGGAAAACATCTATTTTTCTTATATGCTTCACTTGTCCTCTAGTCCACAGAGCTACTTGGGAGAAAATACAGACTAAATCCACAGAAGGGCACATAAATCCATAGTCTTCACGTGGGACAATCTAGCCACAGAAACCTAGAACTCTAGTTCTAGCTCTGGTTCCAAGACATTGAGCAGAGGGGCAGTGGAAGAGTTTATGTGCATTTGGGGTATACGTTTTGGATTTTGGTAGCTAAAGAGAGATTAAGGGAGTGAAAGATTTTAATTGGTCTATCTATCAGCTGAAGAATAAGTACCAAATTCACTTCATCTGGTTAATTGCTTAAAAGGAAATAAAAGTGGAACCAAGCTACAGCCCACACAACACTGAAGAGGTTCAGAAACTATGGTCAGACCGTCAGTGCTTATCTCCTTACTTTTCTTCGCACACATGCGCACAAGAGACTGCACACATGCAGTCTTTTCCAAAGAGCTCTTACATACAGAACAATAGGTGAAGCTCTTCACAGTATCTGCAGACAGACTTGTGGGATTGTTTCTCTCCTGCCTTGTTCACTGTGTGTGTGATTTACTGATCACACAAGATATTTTTACTTGATGTAAAGTCTGGTTATTACTGTGGCAGTTATTTAGGCTTTAATTACTCATTTCCTTTTATTCCTCTATCTTAATCTTATCCTTTTCAATAATGTTTTCATTATTTCTTCCTTTAGAAAAATCACTTAGTATTGCAGTCTGTAATATAGCAACTATAAATGTATTTCCCTTATTTACCCATCCACAAAGGAAGAATATAATTTGATATAAAAATTAGCAACAAATTAGGAACTTTCACTGTCATCAAACAAAAAAACCACAGACAGACAAGCAAGAAACAGCCTCAAGGTTACTATTCTTTCCTAGCAGATGAGACCTTTGAACTCTATTTAATATTTAATAGTTTATTCAAAGTACAACAGCAGTAAAAGAGATTAAGAACATCCAGCTACGTTAAATAAAGTAATAGTGTTAGGGTATTTTCTTTAGATATGGGTTTAAATATCTTCATGCAAAGAAGGAATGTAAATACCAGTCTCTCACAGAAAGGGAGAAAAATGAGTAAATGAGATAAATAAATAATGAAGAAGAAATTGGTAACCTCTTCACTTCTGTTAGTACTACTTTGCTGCCTCACTTTTTTCCAAAAGAAACCAAAACTTTATTTTTTCATGTGCGCTGAAATAATTCTTATTGCGCTGGGGGATATGTGTGTAGAAAGTTGCCTTTTAATCATAAGGTCAGTCCAATCCTCTTTTTTTATTTTCTTTTTCTCTTTTTTCTTTTTCTTTTTTTTTTTTTTAACATTTTCCTTAGCTTGTCTTTCAGGACTTCAAATCAGGCAGGTGCATAGCTGGCTCCTTTCTCTAAATGTATCCTTTCTGATTTATAGCATTTTGTCCACAGCTAATAGAGTTTTTGAGTACAGTTTTTCCCTCTAAAAGACGAAATATTTTTCTTCAATAATTTGTGTTTTAAGTGCATTTACTTTAGTAGCATGACTGCTTTAATCAGCTCTACGTCCTGTCTTCGTGAGCATGTAACTATTGTTAAACAGAGTGATGAGATATCCTCAAGCCAATGTATTGTTTCACTTTCAGAAAGAAGAAAGCTGAAATTAATGGAAAAAGGTTATTAAAAACAATTGAAACCCTATATTTAAAGGCTTGCTCAATGTATCAGGACCCGAGAAATTCCTGGGTTTTACACAGGATGTACCCATCCAGACCCATCCTTCCCTCCAACATGCTTCTGACAACTGCCTTCTTTCAGAATAAGAAAGTACCTATTAAATTTAAGCATACTTACTGGATATACAGAGTTATTCTGGGGCGTAGGGGGTGGGAGTGTGTACGTCTGTCTGGTTGATTGGTTGATTTAGATTAGTTTTGAGTTGGGTTGTTTGTTTTTTCAAACTTCCGTTTGAAAGTGCTATGTCCTTACTTCCCTTGGTTTTCATCATGTCTGCTAGAAAAGTTAAAGCCCCACTGGTGACCTACAAGGCAGTGAAGCAAATTGTCTGTTATAGAGATCAGCCAAGAAGGTGGCATTGACTGAAATGAAAATAATTAGAAACTGGCCTTCTACAATAAGCTGATTAAATTTTAAAAATCGTTGTTATAACAGCTCAATAAAAAAAAAAAAAAAAAAAAAAAAAAACACTTGGTTTTGTTTGATGTCAATTTAAAATAATGATTTATCTGTGATGGGTAATAGGAAGTGAGTAGGAGCATGATTTTATTGTATAACTGCAGACATTTATTTCATTTGAAACTTCTGAGGATTATAAAACTATTTCAGAGCAGCTAAAAGGACAATGATAAGGCCAGTATATAACTGCTGACAGTACTGTTTGTGGGAGGAATGAGTGTCTCAGAAGCACAATAGCTGGATATTGCACCTAGTTACTTGATATCAGGCCAGGTCACATCTATACAGTACTGCATGAGCTCCTGTCTTTAATGCCCCTTTTACTACAGTCATCTGCCCACTAATTACTGAGTATTAAGATCCCACTGGACTTTTCAGTGCTATCAAATGTTCAGTTAGATGCAGCTGAGTAGAAATTTATTTCCAACCCATCTTGCCTCGGTTGTCCATGTAATACAATAGTTAACTTCACCTACATTGTTAAGAAAGAGGAGCCCTGTACAGGGTGCTTCTACCTGAATGATGGGCAAGATTCCTTGCTTGCTCTGGTCTTTCCTTCTCTGTATGCGGTCCTTGATAGTTTCTGTTTTGAATTTTATAGTTTCCTTCATCTTAACCAAAGTAGATGAAAATACATGGCCAGGCAGTTCAGGAAAAGTAATGAACTAGACAGTAGTAGGATACTCAGTGGTACAGGAGACAAGGCTTTCACAGAGACCAGAGTAAGGTTGTACAAACAAATACTGAAATGCAGAGTAGAAATGCATGTTTCCAGTTTACAATTCATGCCGTATAGTTTTCACATGCATCACACATACACATACGTATGCATGCCTAAACATGCATAAACATTAATGCTCACTACACCCCTATGCTTATACTTTCCATTGGCTAATTGCTGTAGGGTGAGAGGAGACAGAAAGAGATTATGTTGCTGGAAAAAAAAAAAGATTCAGTAATGCATAAAATTATATTAATGCATTCATATTCAGTTTACTTCTCTAGAAGGAGTTCTACATGTGGAGAATGATTAAGAGCAAAGGTTATTTTACACTTTCAGAACAGACCATGTCCCTGATTCTTTTTCTATCTCATCCCAAGGTGTATTCTTGGTGAAGATGCCTCAGCTTTACGTTAAGAAGTTAAAACTTCTAACTGCAGAACCTCTAAAAACCTTCATTAAATGATGTTTTCCCACTGAAGACTTTTTGTCTGACATCTGTCATTAAAGGGTACTAACTCCATTAACTTGAGAAATTATTAGAATTGCTGTATTGAAATCAGATATTGCTAAATTTTGAAGCATATAGAATCATAGAATCATAGAATAGTTAGGGTTGGAAAGGACCTTAAGATCATCTAGTTCCAACCCCCATGCCATGAGCAGGGACACCACACACTAAACTATGTCACCCAAGGCTCTGTCCAGCCTGGCCTTGAACACCGCCAGGGGTGAAGCATTCACAACTTCCTTGGGCAACCCATTCCAGTGCCTCACCACCCTCACTGTAAAGAACTTCTTCCTTATATCTAACCTAAAGTTCCCCTGTTTAAGTTTAAACCCATTACCCCTTATCCTACCACTACAGTCCCTAATGAAAAGTCCCTCCCCAGCATCCTTGTAGGCCCCCGTCAGCTATTGGAAGGCTGCTATGAGGTCTCCACGCAGCCTTCTCTTCTCCAGGCTGAACAGCCTCAACTTTCTCATCCTGTCTTCATACGGGAGGTGCTCCAGTCCTCTTATCATCCTCATGGCCCTCCTCTGGACTCTTGTTTCAAATCAAATATCTTACATGAGTTTGACTGTTACATCTTAACTTTACAAATTTGTAATTTAATCAAGGAGTAAATTGAGGTTTGCTGTACAAGATAAGTTTTGTACAGGATCTTTTCTACTTTCATTAATATATTCTTATCTTGCAATTCATAAATTCATAGAAGCATAGAATGGTTTGAGTTGGAAGAGACCTTAAAGACCATCTAGTTCCAACCTCCCTTCCATGGGCAGGGACATCTTCCACTAGACCAGATTGGTCAAAGCTCATGGCCTTGGACACTTTGTTTTGATGTCATGACCTACTGCACTTTTATTTGTTGCCCTACGTGAATAATAATGTATTTAATTCCTACAGCAGCCTCCTTATTCTATTCTAGTTACTTTGTCTCACCTGTGCCAGTGTTCACTCTCCCATCTGTTAATGATTTCTCTTGTGAGAGTTTCAGTTGTTAAGCATTTGTAAGATGTTCCAGTACAGCACGTATTTATCTTTTGATCTTCAGCTATTTTATTACCTGGGAGAGGTCACAAAGATCTGATTAACAAATTATGAGAGACCATGTCACAATATATCAAAGAAAAAAAAAATACTTTCTGAGAAATCAAAGGAGGCTGAACACATCAATGAACACCTGGAATTAAGGTGACATTCACTCAGTCATAGGTGGCAGTCCTATAACCTAGAGGGAAAAAAAAAATCCACATGCATTTGGGTGTATAATTTTTGGATTATTTTTTTTTCTTACACATGAATTCTTAAATCCCTTCAGTTTTCTCTTTTCCTGCCTCATTTTACTGATACTTGTTCACCTGAATGATTTTGGTACCTTGTCTGTTTTAATTTCTGTTGATACTCTTTATTCTTTTTTTTTTTTACTAGTTTATCAACCTCTTTCATTGTTCTTAGCTATATCTAATTTATTTGCATTCTTTCACATATTTATTTCCTTTTTTTAAAAAATGTATTTATGGGAATGGTATCTAGTTCAATAATAATTATTAATGGCTTCTTAAAAGCATCTTATAAAGTACTAATGTGTCCAAATTTAGCCTAATGCGTATTAGTGTTTCTAATAGGTGATTGGAGTTTGACCCTTAGCAGATGTGCTCAAAGGGGTCTTACACTTCTTTATATTGTCTTTAATACATTTCAGAGAGTTCAAATTGTTTACTATGCTAATCCTTTTATTTTTTAGTTCCTTGAAGTTGATTGAAAGTGACCAAACCCCCATAACACTGTGTAAACATTTTCAGTTTTTCAGTAGCTTATTGTCAATCATTATCTGAAAACTGTTTGTAAAAATTGTATGTCTTGCAAAGACAGATTTCACATATCAAATTGTTTTTTTCACCCAGGTCGTCTTGCAGAACACTCAATTCACAAGTACTTTGAATTCAAGTATATTATTTCTAAATAGTCTTTTCCTTCGAAGTAAAAGTGCTGAACTAATTTTGCCTATGCCTTTCTGATATTTGCTGAAGAGGTAATGATGCTATAAGCTGTTCTGCTTTAGCTATTTGACCCATGCAACAGTTCAAAATCTTACCAGGAATTTGTGCGTTTTTATTAGGCAGGAAAGAATTTTTTCACTCCCTTTCTGCATATTTTCACATCATTCTGGCATAGCGTTTCTAACACACATACAACTTTCATCGAAGAATTGCATACTCAGCACTCTGCAATCTATCACCTGCAGACTCAGGAAGACAGAGTAGGAAAGAGACTCCATTTATTGCCTCTATGTCTGCTGTGTTTCATTCTTTTTAAGATTTGTGGGGTTTCATTTTTACAAACTGCAACTGACACAGCAAAAAATATGTCAATTCTATCAAATGCAGCTGTCCCCATCACTTCAAAGAAATTTGCTACCATGCTAACAAAGATTAAAGTAAAAAACAAACACATACAAAAACTTCCATACTCAGAAAAGGCATTTGTCTCAATGTGTATAGAGTTTCTACATACCACAACAATTCAGGAGTGCTGCCCATCCACTGTAATTGAAAAAGGGAAAAACAATACTTGGCTGTCTCTTGGTCTAGTACGTAGTCTAGTTTCATTCTATTTAATTTGAGATATTTAACTGAGGTACCTTTGCAAGGACTCTGCTATAATATCTTTCTAGAGTAAACTGGGAGAAATACAGGCACTGTCATATACCATCTCCATTCCCAATAAACAGCTTTTAGTGTTGCCTTGACTAGAGAAGCAATCTTAGGTGTATGTAATCCTCACTTGTTTATACAGATGCCTGAAGTTTAGGTTGCATGAATCTGAGCCAGGAATTACTCATGACTTGGCATTTCTGGATGTTGCTAGAAGTGAAATATCTGCCTTCAGTAGTTTTTAATTTCATTAACTTTCAAGCCAGAACTTAAAAGCGTATTTAGAAAAACACTATATACTAGCAAAGACTATGAAAAAATATTATGAGAATAATCTTTGAATGTTTTGTAATGCCCTCATGATGTTGAATCACAGATGATAATAACAGGCAAAAAAAAAAAGTATTGTTTTTTAATAATGTAGCTTTTTTACTTCAAAAGCTAAAATTGTACCAAAAAAAAAACCCCCACAAAAAAAAAACCCCAAACACCTTGGAGATTTTGTTCTGACATTTTGTGAGTGATCATAATTCTGTTGATAAAGCTGCTTGTCCAACGTATTCTGTCAAATAAAGTTGCTGTTGGATAGATGTTGAAAGATTCAGTTTCAATATCAAAGGTTATAGAAAACATCATTTACAATTAATAGAAATATTCTGACCCTTCAACATGTCATTTTTGATGTCTTACAATCATAGAATCACAGACTTGTTTGGGTTGGAAAAGACCTTAAGATCATCTAGTTCCAATCTCCCTGCCATGGGCAGGGGCGCCTCACACTAGACTATGTTGCCCAAGGCTCTATCCAAACTGGCCTTGAACACTGCCAGGGATGGAGCATTTACCACTTCTTTGGGCAACCTGTTCCAGTGCCTCACCACCCTCACAGTAAAGAACTTCTCCCTTATATCTAACTTCCTTGTTTTGGTTTCAACCCATTACCCCTTGTCCTATCGCTACAGTCCCTGATGAAGAGTCCCCTCTCCAGCATCTTTTCCAGCATCCTTGTAGGTCTTCAGATCAGCTGCAACGGGGATGAACAGTGTTGGCTAGTTTGACTTCTGCATATTAAACTGTAGTTTAATATGAACACTTAAACACTTCTAAATGGGATTTAAATTAATAAGAGATGAGGCTACCTACCTCCTGAAAGGTCTGCAGCAAAGACTCTGAGGATCTGTTCTAAGCACATACAGCTGAAGGTACTGAATTGTTTTCATTGTATCTAAGCATACTGAAAAACATCCTTGAGGAGCTTAATACATTAGTTATGTTATGTTGAACTTACAAGATTGAATTATACTCCAAAAAAAATCTTTTCCTTGCATGCTTGCTTCCTTTATTGCTTTTCAGATATTCACATATCTAGCAGTCAGGTGCATAACCTTATATATGATGTCTCTGAAAATTAAATTCAAATTCAAGGAAAAGCTTGTTAAAGATGAGCATTCTTGTGTTTTCAATTCAGCTGAACTTAGCTTGGTAAACCAAAATAAAAGAGAACACGAATACAGCTGTATTGCCTTTGCTTTTCTCATATGACTTATAAAGAAAAAAACACCCTCAAAACATGTAAATGACTTCTAGATATATATGCAAAGCATACATTTGAATATATTTTAATAGAAAACATCTACAGGATCTACACTGTGTCGACACAGGAATATATCAGAATCCTCTTCTTCTTACTGTAATGAAATGTTTATTCTGTTTATAAAGATGAAGAGAAAGGTTATGTTATTATTATGCATTTTATGAGCACAGAAGCATGTCTGCTATTTGTGTGTTATCACAAAAAAGGATCTTATTTCATTAACAGCATTCACTAGAAACATTATGTCACTATATCAGCTTTTATTTTGGCTGAGAAGATGCAAATGTTTCTAATAAGATCTTTTTGTCATGAGTTAGCAAAAATGAATGCACCCAACGTAATAACACTACAAAAAATAACCATGAAAAGAGAATGCTGTTATCATAATGAAACAGGCACTTTAGAGATACTCTACTCAAAGCTTTTTTTTCTCTGTACAACTGTAACCTACTGACAATGAGAATCAGCTTTTAATGTATTTTGTGTTAGCACTTTGTGTCAGGAAATCCCAGTGTTCTGCAACAAGCTCTCATCCTTACAGGTTAAGAAAAGGGATGAGGTATTGATGAAAGGGGACTATTAACCCTGCTGATAATACACAGTAAACCCAGCAGATCAGAAAAAATTTTATGTTGTTTCTGACCTCTTCTTTTTGTTTCCCACATGCAATCTTTGTAAAGGGCCCTTTCATTTTGACTGCATTTATTTATTCTTTCCGTCTTTTGCTCTTCTCTACTTCAGTCTGTCCTGAACTGAAACATATCTTGAGAAGCTGTTCTGCTTGATAATCTGATTTTCAGCAGATCCTTTATAAATACATTCCTGAGAAAATATAGCCGTAGGCAGAGGAAACCCAACTTCTACCGCATAATTGTCTTGAGACTGTAACTTTAATGTGATTACAGCATGAATAAAGAGAATAGAATTGAAATTATTCTGAACTACAAGGAGACTAATACATCTGAAAAAGATCTGAGGTAACTCTTTAGAAGTTTTAATTTTTTTTTTTTTCTATTAGCTAAGCTGCTCATTGTGGTGGAAGAGCATAGGACTGTGATTTCCCTGATTTTCTCCCCCATTGTTGACCATTTAAAGAAAAGTTTTGAATGTACTTGGAGTACCATTTCAAGGCCAAGCATCTCCAGTTTCCTGGAATGCTCCTCTAGTAGACCTGCATGATTGTGTCTCCTCAACCTCAGAAGATTTTGGCATTTGAGTCTTTGTATTAAACACAGTAGCTCAGTTTCCAGAAGAAGGCTAGTGAGTGTCCTTACCAAAAGATGCCTTTAGCATCTGCTCCAACTGCACAATTGAGAACACTCTGAAAAACAGTAAAATTTTCTCACCTCCTCAGTGAGTGCTCTGCCATCATATTAATCAAAGATACATCTTCTTTTATTGTGTTCTATAAGTGACTTGCATCTTTCAACAGTGAAACCTAAATGGAAGGAATCTTGCAGCCTGCAACAAAGTGAAAGATGGTGGACAATGGGATTGAGTGTTCCCTCAGCAAGTTTGCC
>NW_009923207.1:0-13873 GCF_000696875.1 Nestor notabilis
ATATAAAAAAAAATTCACAACCCGGCTGCAGTCTCAGTGGGTTCTAAGATCAGAAGGTAGACAGCTCACTAACAGCTTTGCTGAAGCTGATTATATTCACAGGAAGATGGTATGGGTTTAATATATAGGTGAGAGAGCGATTTTAACACCACATGCAGCCAACTCTGCTGAAGATTACAATGCAAACTTCTTTATTTGCCCTGGGAAATCTATATATTTCCCTGTATACACATGCTGAGGATACACCATGTGCTTCCTTTTGATTCTGCTGCTTCTCTTCCTCGCTCGTTGAATGTCTTCGATCCATGCAGCAAGGATAGGCAAGCTCCAGATTCCTGGATGCGATTAAAAGGTCACATCCTTTTGCAGTTGTTGCTATTCCACTTCTAACCTCAGGATTGCAGGGGAGAGCAAGTTTTGAAATGTTCAGGGCCTTATTTTTTTGGATGAGTATCCAGCAATGTTATCTGAATCATCTGATGCAGAACTGTATTGGAAAAGAAAATCTCTTTGGAGTATGTTTCCTTGTTAGTTACACACAGAACAGAAATACTTAGTGTTTTGCTTTGGGACTTTGCTGTTTCCACATCCATCCCAGGTGAAAACTGGAAGAAAGATGTTTGAAAATGTGTAGGCTATTACTTGTGCTATATGCTGACTAAAGTGAAATTGTATTGATGTCATATGGACTAAATGATCAGAGCACTCAAATTGGTCCAGGAAATTGGATTTTATTTATTGTTTTAAATTGTGTATGGCATCAGAAGTACCCCTTGGTGACAGTTGCTTCAGAGAAGTGAAATGGAGAAGCTCACAAGTTATTCTTTCATCCCCAGGGCTCTATGTATTTTCTCATCATATTTAATGTATCTTGACACAACAAAACAGAATCCTCCCCTCTGCTGACGCCAGCTCTGTGCTGTATCTGTAAGTCACCAGAGCGTTCAAGCTCTGAGGGCACGCATTTGGCACACTTCATAACTCCAAACTTCTTGGAGAGTTATGATTTGTTATATGTTGGTGGCTCATTTCACGCAGACAAAGTCACCAACCGCAGGAACGAGTCTTTCAACACAGGGAAAGGAGATGGGTTTCCCAATGGGCAGTGGTCTCCTTGGTGGGACAAAGGGTCCATTAGCCTCACTTCAGGGGAGCTGATGGCTGGTTTGGTCTTCCCTCCATGACTTTAACAGTGTGTCGAATTGCTGATTCTGAGTTATGAAGACTATAAAACTCTGTATCCCCCAAAGATGACATTCCACCAGACCTAAATGCGATTAAAATATTTTTAACACCCACTAATATCTTGTGGGGTTTTTTTTTAAGTGTTGCTGTAGGAATTCCTACTTATGGAAAAATTACTTGCGTGAGAGAAACGTTTTGCTTTGGTTTGAAGAAAGTTACTGGGATTGTTTTTTTTTTCATCAAAGAGAATAGCAGAATTAAACTTCCTTTAGTTTTTCCAGTAGAAAAACTCTCTAAACTTCAAGAAAACCCCCACACCTCTTAGGAGGAGGCTGGGTTAAGTCTGATTTTGCATGGCTTCCCATGAGTTTTAAGCAGCCCTCTTGGTCAGAATGGTTTTTGTGGTGGTGCAAACTGAGGGTGTCTCCTGCGGCCCCGGCCAGACACCCGTGCGGGTTCTGACACCGCAAACGCCGCAGCCGCGGGTCGCCGTGTCCCCAGCCTGCCACTGAGTGCTTTGACAAGGAGGTGGCGCTGGC
This sequence comes from Nestor notabilis, assembly GCF_000696875.1. Classification (NCBI taxonomy): domain Eukaryota; kingdom Metazoa; phylum Chordata; class Aves; order Psittaciformes; family Psittacidae; genus Nestor; species Nestor notabilis. The sequence continues at coordinate 1,725 of NW_009923207.1, forward strand.
ACTCCGAGATCGGGGTTTCTCACTTCGCATCCACAGGGGGACCTTTTAAACAATTCCTCTAGCCCGCATCAAGTGGGAAAATAACCTCCCTGCAGCTGTTTGATGTGTTGCTTGGAGGTCGGTGGTTTGGTTACTTGTTGCTGTTGCTTTTTTAACCCGATTTCTTTTTCTTTTAATGCTTGGCACTTAGAAATCCTGCTCCCCTGCAAACAGGGTCCTCTCCTCTACAGTGAAATGCAGCCTACATAGCTCACCTCTTACCCCACATTCATTGTACCCCAGCAGTGGCCAGCTTTGGGGAAGCTTTTGGTTACAAAAGGCTGCTTTGTCATAGTCATGGAATTATTTGGGTTAGAAAGGACCTTAAGATCACCCAGTTCTCATCCAGTTCCAACCCGCTGTCATGGGCAGGGACACCTCACACTAGACCATGTCACCCAAGGCTCTGTCCAACCTGGCCTTGAACACTGCCAGGGATGGGGCAGCCACAGCTTCTCTGGACAACATTTTCCAGCACCTCACCACACTCACAGGGAATAACTTCCTTATATCTAACTTAAACCTTCCCTGTTTCAGCTTGAACCCATTCCCCCTTGTCCTATTGCTGCCGTCCCTCAGGAGGGTGTGCAGCTTTGGGGCTGACCTCTGCAAGCAGTGATTTGTTTGAGCAGGGCATCGGACACGGTGCTCCATGCTGGTGTCAGTGCAGGGGGGTTGTAGCTTTGCTGACTGAAATGCTCAGGGTGGAACTTCCAAGTTCACTCTGTTCCCAAAGCTGCCTCATTTTTTCCCTTTCTTGTGCCCACCTCTTGCTTGTTTGTGTCTAACTCCATGTGTTATGTAAAACTTCATCAAGGTGACATGTCCCATCTTCCTCAGGCTGCCTGCAAACTACAGTTGTTAATGAGAGTGAACTGGATTCACTTTAACCTTGATCTAAAAGGCGTAAAAATGATTGCCCTTTTCTCTCCCAACACCTTCATTTTGGTATTTAACCAATCATTTTGGTGAGTACTAGCCATCTACATTGCAGAGCAAATGGCTGCTGTTGTTTTCAGTATGCTTTAGGTGTGTGTCTATGGTGTGTACATAAAATACATGCTCCCACTTGCAAGGTGCTCTTGTGTGCCAAGTATTTCTCCTTCTAAGACTGTTTGCATACCTTGTCGCATATACTGACTGCAGTTTTCATGCACCATAGTATAGGACACAAAAGGGTTACATCTCTGTTGTCACTGGCTGTGCAAATGGCCTGTGACAGCTGTATTTTTAGTAGATAGTTGGGGGGGTTATAATTAAACTATGACATTAAAAATCCAAGTTCTTAAATCCTGTAGGGTTTTTTATGGAGGGAGTAACTTAATAATAAAGTATTATCTGGTCACAAATTTATCTATATTAATTTCTCTTTTAAGTCATTGAGGGAGGGATGGGAGAGCTGGGGAGAAGGCATGTATATGAACTCAAGGCTGCATTTGGCAATTCATCCAAGCACTTCCTGCCAGCACAATGGTCACCCCAGTATGTGATTCGTGCAAAATGGGTAGATGATTTTCTTCATCAATGTTAAGTACAAAGGGTACTCCATGATGCCATCTAATTGCTTAATCCCCAAGGAGTTATTCAGGCATTTATTTAACACTAATTGCATGTGTAAATGTTCTTAATTTACAGCGTGTGAAAGTTGCAATGAATGCACACAACAGAGGATGTCAAAGTGACACTTCATGGAAAGATGCAGTTAGGGCAGTGTTAAGTCACTTCTAAATAGGATTAATCATTTATTAAAGTTTAAAGCTCATCAGAGCACAAGAACAAGCATATGATGACTTGTTATTGTTCAAAAGTAACTTGTGGAGGGGAGTCACACCTCTAAAATTTCTATGATATAACTTAGTACACTGCAGTAAACGATAAGCTTAGACTTGAAAAGCTTAGCAGGGGGAGCGATTCAGTGCAAGGCAAAGAATTTGGCTTGGCAACCATTGCACAAAGCCTGCTTGGGCTGCTAATTAGTGCTTGCATTGTAATAGAGCCATGGAGTCCCAGGCACTGTACAGAGCTGTAGTTGGGGGTGGAAGGAGGGGTTCCTGCCCCAGGCCTTGTATGGCTTTGGCCCACAAAATGTGGGAACAAATCAGTCTTGCAGGGCACAGGATGTCCATAAAGGTCTTGGGACAGGCTTTCTTTGGAAAGAAACCTGTGGCCCTGATGCTCGGTGCCATAAGCTATCTCCCACTGGTGGATTTAAAGCTTTGATTCTCTCTGTGGTCTTGAGCATCACCGTAGATATACATACAGGAACGTAAATAGCAGCTGGCACCCGGGATCAAGTCCTAGATTCTCTCTGTGTTGGCCTTCACAAGGCAAAACAGCTCAGAAAATCATATAATAAATAAAATTATACTTTTGGTGACATGATTATACGGTCTAGAAACTTAATTGCTCCTGAGCTCTACTTTGTGGTGCGGATCTGTGCAAGCATAAAGAATTAGCTTCAAAGAGGAAAGACCTTACATTTTACAGTATGTACTGATGCACCTAAAGGAGTGTAGAGTGCAGGAAGCCCATTGTTCAGTCAACATGCCTGCCCAGCTCGAACACAGCCCCACATCACACACCTTTACACTGTGTGAGATGGATCAGCTCTGGGACTTCTCTGGTTCTTCAGTGAATGCTGATACTTGTACCTTCATCTTAGTACTTTCAGGGATGCAATAACTTCCACAGGGACTGGAGTGTGGTAATGCATGTGGAAATGCAATCCAGCCAAAATTTGTCGGAATGAGTGGGAAAGATTCAGGCTTAGGTGTGAATTTTGTTGTCCATCTGAGATGACTTGAGCTCTTACTAGCTACAGGAATAATGCTGATGGAATACTACTTGTTTTGAGACTGGGGACTTTATTTATTCTCTTTAATCTGAAAACTATATAGGTGCATTCATGCACTTTGTGAATGTGCCTAAATTTCACATAGTTTCCTATCTTTGACTTCAGTCTTGATTCTCCTTAGACACATGAGGAAGAGCATGTGATCATCCCTTCTCCAGATATGAAGGGCTGTGAAGGCTTTATTTTCAGACATGACAGAAAAAACTTGTCTGATTTGCCACAGACTTCAGTGGTAAAGACCAGAGTTGCAAAAAGGACTAAGCATCCTGTCACGTTATATGTAGGTGTTTCCCACATAGTAGAATCCATAGCAGAAAGTTCAGTGCCCTTAGTGCAGACGGTTACTCATGTCAGAATGGGATCTGACAATATTGGTGTACGGGGGAAAGAGTCATCTTGTTTCCTGGCATGCCATGCTGAAGAGAGGCATCTGTTTCAAATTTAATGCCACTTCTGTACTTAAAACTCAGCATTAAAGTGGTTTCTTTTTCAGCCATCTTAAAGGAGGAGCATGTAAAAATGGACAAATGAGGAGTTAATCGTATCTCAATACTAAACCCAGCAATTAATGTGTATGTGAATTCTGGTCCAGGATTCAAGCCAGGATTTTAGCTTGGCTAAATGGCTTCATCATCCCCCTGTGAAACTGCTGAAGAGAGCTGGAGGAAGTTTATGCATGATGAGGAAAACCTAACTTCTCTTGCCTCTACCCTGGGCGCTTTGTGATTAATGGAAAGAGTCCATTAATTCAAGCATATGCTTTTGGTCTCTAGGGAAAAAGTGGTTGTGATTAAAAACCACCTTCTACTCATATAGTTTAATTTCCTCTTTTCCTCATACAAGACCAAAAACTGAAAGGGCTATGGATGGCCCAAACCGTTTAGTTTAAAACAAAACACTATGGCCACAAATCTCCGCCTTTCCTTCATGCCAAGCTGCTCTGGGAGGCTTTGGCACTCTGTGGAGGGTGGTTTTGTCTCCTTGCTTTTTAGGAGTGGTCTGTACCAAGCTTATGGGTCTCTGCAGCTCCTGTAATAAGGAGACTGCAGAGGGAGAAGCCCCCATCTTTCATTTCAAAAGCTCAGCCATTTGAGCTGATGCAGCTTGTAGCGGGCTGTCTGTCTGCACAGCACAGGGGTGTGCAGGCAGCATTTGTTCCTGTCTGGGGTCTGCCAAGGCCTGTGCCTCATGGTAAAGTACTGTAAGAACTAATGTGCTATGCCCCTCCATACTCTCCTTAAAAATCCTTTGTGCTCCCACGTGTGCATCTGTGCAAAAGCAAGCCTTTTGGAGCCAGAAACCTATAAAAAATGAATCCTACAATTAAAGTAAAAATTGCTGGTGTAAAAGTAAGATACCCTTAGTAAGGACAAAACCATACCTCCTCTGGGGTGTTTATAGCCTGAATGTGAGGGAGAACTGAAAAGAAATCTGCCATTAGCAGTATAAGCAAACTGTTTCTCATGTCATTTCAGTACCTTATTAAGATCTATTCTTATTGACTGGTTTGGGGTTATGCCTGAGGTAAAATATTATTCAAGATAAGAAAGAATATCCAAAGTCGTGCCATTAATGGTTTCTAAAGTTTCACCATTACAGCCTGTGTGCTTATAATTACCCCATTGACACCCTTTAAATGTTCCCAGTAAAATGTGATATAAGCTTTTAAGGTTCCCCACTTGAACATCTAAATGGATCTATAATATAAAACTTTAAATATAGGCAGTTTAAGAGAATCCTTTATTTAGCATTGGTTTTACTGTTGGTGGGTGAGATTCTGCAGTGGACCTTGATTTTACTGAGACAATTGCTTGCGTTTTCATGGAGTTTTGGTAGGCTAACATTTAAGCATCTGGTCCATTTCACATGCCTTGGCACCACACAGGTGTGTGTGTTTAACCTGGAGGGAAGAGGGATAAGGAGAAGGACAATTGCAGGATTTCTCTTCTGCCTTCCTTTCCTCCCTCCCCTAACCCACTCCTGCTTGCCCAAGAGGAAAAAGCATCGCATTTCAGATCCTAGGAAGTCACACTTGCCCTGTTTGTTCTCTGATATAGGCCTATAAACAGAGACATTCAGTCTGTAAACAAGTCAAACTTACAAAGTGACTGAAAGATAACAGTCCCACATGTAACAGTGGGAGAGGAGGGAGGGAGCAGGGGGAGGGATGATAGAGAGGCTGCAATAAAAACAGGAAGGTCTCTGTTGGTCCTCTTGAAGTTAGTGGTTAAAAACATCAAAGCCTTGTGAGTGCTTTTTTCAACCAGGCTGCTGTGTCACTTTATAATTCTTCATAAAGCAACCATCCAGCCACTAACATACTGCAACTGTTAGTGTGAGCTGTGCTTTGATTTAAAGGAACTGTATCCAGCTCCAGGCGTGTTAAGCTAAGGAATCTCTTGTAGGTTTCCTTGGCATGCTGTGTGCCATTGAAGAAACTCTGCAGAGCTGCTAATTGCAAGCTGTTCAGGATTTTTTCCTTTCATTAAAACAACAACTCGCAAATAAATTGTCTTCCCCTTCTCTTTCGCTCCCAAACCCCAAATCATTTTCGCAGACTCTGAAGTCTTCAGGCTTTCCTGCACTGATATTTTAAGTGAAAACCAAGATGGCAATGGAAAGGAAGGGAAAACAACTGTACAGGGTATATCAAAGCAAAAATGTACATCTACTCTGCTCAGTTCTAGGAAATATAAATTATTCAACAGCTGCTCCAGCAGAGAGACATTTTTAAAGCTTGAAGCCAGCAGAGTGCATCAGTTCCCTTAGAGGGGGGAAGGTATTTTGTTCTCTGAAAAGGAGAAATTCAGAGAATTGCATGGAGTTCTTGTGTGCCCTTGGAAAAGCAGCCAAATACAGATAGGTGGGAAGAGAAGCAAAGAAGGGGAGGATCCTTTCGAATGGAAAGAGGAGCAGTATTGTTCTGGGAGGGGAACAGTGCACTTTCATGTAAACAGTGTTCTCTCCAGTGTGCTGCACAGGCAAACCACTCTGATTTATTACTGCTCCAAAAGCTGACTTACACTGAACAGCATTTGGGTTTAGCTTTGGCATAGGAAGACAAGAGCAGTAACAGTTCTGTAGATGGAGAGGGTAGTCAGATTAGAGCCCTTTGGCCCATACGGGGGCAGCCTGATTTGGGGTTGAAGGCTAGGTTTTTAATAGTTTTTCTCCAAGGAAATAGCAAGATTTGCTACTCCTGTAGGGAGTAGTTGTGTAGGAGGAGTTGCTGCAGTTGGGAGGAGGTGGGGAGGCAAATGCTCTTGCATGGGGAGATGGCTGGTGCTGGTGTGCTCTGTTACCAGGTAAAATTTCATATCTGGATGATGATTTAAATGCCCTCCAGCTGTGAATCAGGATTTTAGCCTCAATTCTTTACTCCTGATCAAAGCTAGGAAGCACTCTCTGCAGCGGTGAAGCTGCAACAGAGACTTTAAGCGGAGGTCAGCAGTGCAGAGCTCATTCAGGGGATACATTTTCCATGGGCTTCCATGTACAGGCAGAACTTGAACAGGCCAACAGTTGCATCCACAAATTGAAACACACCTGCGTAACTCTTTCCTCTGGTGTATTTAAATGATACACCTAGTCAAGTACTTAGATTATCAGCTGTACATGTATTACCAACTGTTCTAAAACTGTGTGCTCCGTATATCACTAATAGTAATCGGCTACAGTAATGTGAATGCATGTTTTGTCTTTAGCACAGAATAGATCAAGAGACGTGCACAATTATTAGGTAAAATCACTGAGTGGTAATACACTTAAAGAGCTGCAATCATTCTCTGTCCAAACCCCTATTCATATCAGTTTAAACGGAGACGTTGCTTTTAACTGATGGGATATGTGCCTAAAGTGCTACACAGGCACTTAAAAGTGAATGTGCACACACCCACCCAGACAAACATATGTGAAAATATAGGTAGGTAAATGGAGGTTGGGAACCTCAAAAGGTTTAAGGATTGGTTCTTCAAAAAGGTGTATGATTGTAATGGCTACCTGGCACAGACCACAGGCTGGATCCAGTGTCTGAGGTGTTTCCTTATGGTCCCTTGCAACCTTGTACAAAAAGGGCATGTCTTGGTTACATGGCAGTTGATGTAAAAGTTCACTAGAATAATAAAGAGAAGAACTTGTCATCACTGGCTGGTCCAGTGGCAGAAGTTCATTGTGAGACATGATGGAAACTTCGTGAGTTACAAGCCTAATTCTTGAACTCATCCACGTAGTTACGTGTTAGAAACTTACTCAAGCCACATCATTGCCCAAAGGGGCTGGTGGGAAATGGGAGCTGAGGTTGCCTGGCAGTTCAGAGGTGGTGGATTGGTTTGGTTTGTTTGTTTGGTTGGGTTTTTGTTTTCTCTTTTTCTTCCCCTGTTTGCTGGCAGTGTGGAAAATGGGTGAATAATGGAACAAAGGATTTGCAAACATCCATCAGATAAAAGCCACAAAGTTACTTCAAAGGTATTAGTACATATATTTTATTTGCTTTTCCTGCACGTTCATATGCATTACGTTGTATTTGGAAGAGCATCCATGACAGAGAAATTCCAGAATACTTGCATGAATGAATATGAGCAAATGTTCATCAGATGTTCATACTGCAAGTGGCTTGCTCAGTTCTGCCTGCCTGCTTTGGAAAGCTTGCTATCCATTCAGGCAGTCAAAACACAACATGCATTTGAGGATTATTTGTTACTAAATGCCTAAGTAATGTTTGCAAGGATTCTTTTTGTTTGGAATACACATTCTGAAATACATTTATGGGCTATAGTCATAGAAACATTATGAGTAACATATACATTGAATTGCCTTTAAGTTCCTTTATGAATAAAGAAACCTGTTTTCTACCCGTGGTTCACACCTATGTTGGACCACAAGTAGCTGTGAATATTTAAACTTAACTGGAATATATTGGAAGCCTCAGAAATCTCTCATATTTTAGGTAGCTGGGATCCAATAATCTGATTTTTTTTCTATATGGCAGCTTAGATTTGTTTTTAATTCTTTTGGGGCAGATCAACAGCCATGAATTATTAATTGTAAATTGAGGTGGTGCTAAACCTACAGGTATAATATAAATCTTACCTGCTGCAGTTTCTGTAGAAGTGTAAATGCCATCAAAATCACTGAGATTAATAGGGGCCTTTCTGGTGGTTTAAATCTGCTTCAGTTTGGGCTGCATGTGTCTTACTGATGGAACATCTCACTTTTCTCAGTGCGTTGTATACTCAGTTCCTGGTGTTTCTTCCCATCTGAATGGATTCATTTAGGTGCAGCTGACAAGGCTGCAGTGCAGTGAGCCTAGGCCCCCTTGCCAGTAAGCTCGTGTAGAAATCCACTCACTTCAACTAAGCTAAGGGAGCATCAGCACAAATATGCACATATCAAACTAATCCACAGGGTATTTGGAAATTGTTGGATAAAAGCAAGATCGCATGTGTGATAATTCAGGAAAATACTGTGGGTGAACAGAAAGTTTTGGTCCTCCAATGAAACTTCTTATTTAGGAAACCTGCATCAGCAAGCACCTTGTTTTCTTCTTCCTTGTCTCATATATTGAAAAGAGTATGTTTTTTCTTGTTACTATTTTAATGTGATTGAAATAATTACCATACAATAAATAAGACTATTAATTATTATTAATAATATAGGTAGCATATGGTTTGATTTGTTTGTGAGCCTGGTTTCCAAGACAGCACCATCTGTAAGAGAGTGCAAAATAATAACAACAGTGTCACTTCAGAAAGGTGAGCTGGTTTCCCAGTGGGTGCAGAGGAGAACAGAGAGGGCTCTATGGTTTGATTCCAGCTTACTGAAAGCCTAGAGAACTGTGCATTTTATATGGCCAGAGCTCAGCAGAACAGAGCTTTGTCTTGATAACTCAGAATGACTAGATCATGCCTGGTAGCTGGTCCTGGAAACCTGACCCTTGTCACAGGCTGACTACATCAATTTGCAGTAGATTGATGATGTATAGACTGTGGGTGCCCCAGGGGAGGCCCAAGAAAGGCCTGAGAAACATTGCATTGTTAATCCATACCCCTCATTAGCTTCTGCTGTGCTGGATTTCAACTAGCTGGCAGGGCTAGAGGAGCTGGAGGGAGAATGTGGCGTTGTCTGGCGTTGTTATTGTTAGTTGCCTTTTGAATGAAAGGGTGTTTTAAAATACCTTTTCTCCAAAGTTTAATACATCAAAACTGGCAGGATTCTTTATTTTCTTCTCTACCCTTCTTGTCAAGTGCTTGGAATTCCTTGATTTTCTTTGTATATTGGTTTAGCACTCTCCCCTCGACAGCCTGAGCTTTATCTCTCCCTGATAACAGTCTCTCCCTACTCCTTCCTAAGTAGTGGTAGGCATATTGTATATGCTGTTATCAATTTATATTTCACTACCATTCATCAGCTCTTGCTCTGCTGATGGAAGCTATAGCCCTGCCTTCACTGTTTCTGTATGTACTTTGAGAGGTGTTGCTTAACCATTTCTTCCCAGTGCAGTGCAAGGTTTTGATTTGAAAGAGGCTGTAGTTTTAAACGTGGCTTCCATCAAACAGTAACATCTTTGTCAAACTTCAACAGAATTAACCTTAACTGCCAAGGAAGTTTTGACTGCCATCATAAAAATGTTTGATTAGTGTTAATAATTTATTAAATTGGTTTGTCCTGACACTGCCAACATGTTGGAAATCTCTCAACCATTAAAACGTTAAGAGAGGCTGTATTACAATGCTCCTTCTGTTACATGTTTTATTTCAAGACCGCATTCTTACGAGCCTGGTTCTGTGGTGTTCCAACGTGCTCTCATTAGGACTGCATTAAAAGATGAAATATGACAAATACTAAGAAGCGTGGGAATACGGAGCCGAGCATGGTGGGTGTAGTTCTGTGGGCAACTCTGCTGCAATTAAAGTTTTGCAAAGCAAACCTGGTTTTGCAATATGTGGAAGTCAAATTCCTGGGTGAATATTTAAGTGAAACAAGCCCAGTATGTTTCATTGCTTTATCCAACCCCCTAAAAAGCATAAGCTCACTGAGAATTTCTAGTAAGATGTGAAAGCTGATATTGGGCCTGCTTATGCTGAATTACATATAGAAACAATTATATAAGAAACAAAGTCCTGTTTGAGAGAAGTATTAATGCCTTGAGAATACACTGATTGAATCTTTATTTGCTCACATTGCACTTGAACAGTTAGTGGTAGGAACTCTCCTATGTTCTACCAGAAACACCTGTTTTGGTTCATGCAGACTCAGGAATTGCATGTAATGTATAATTCCATATAAAAGGCCATTTAAACAGTATCAAGAGTTGAGTTTATTTTCCAGCTGGATGAAAGTTGAAGTTGAGGCTCAGTTTATCCTTTGCAATTTACTGATAATGTCAGTGTAAGCAATTAATTCCCATCCCCTCACCTACCTCCCCCCATTCAGTACTGATGTAGGAACTCCAGCATTGTCTCACCTGTGCAGACTGAATTGCAGGTTGCATTTGTGAAGCACAGAGATATTGACAAGGGAAAGCAAAGAAAAAATTTTTCCACCCCAGTCATGAATTTATATTGAGAACAGTTTCATTACCTGCCTTTGAAATTTAATCCAAGTCCTTTGAGCTTTGGGAGTGAACTAATATGTAATTGTTCATAACAGCTGGACTGGTCCTGTCTCAACCCTTCTCTCTCTGGTATCTGAAAAAAATATGATGGGTACATTAGTGAAGGTGTATTTTACTCTATAAAAGGAAGTAATCTAAGCTAGTCATACCTGTATGCCTTAAACTCCACGTGTTTTCAAATTAAGAGAAAAATCTTTTGGGCAAGATTTACTTAACTTTATAATTCCTGGGTGCTCAGCTGCATGGAGTAGAAATCTGAAATAGTTGTCCTTAAGTCAGAGGACTGATTTACAGTGAGGTTATTGGGAGTACAGCTTGGTCCTTCTTCCATTTAGTCTCCACTGATTTCTCCTTTCTACTATATGAAGGGCAATTTTATGGAAATCATTACCATAGATCAGCCTTTTTGCAGTTCTTTAAACTTCAGAATGTTGGTCTTAATAAGCTAATACTGCAAATGCTGATTATAGTTTGTACTATGCCTTTTAAGATGTTGGCAAGAACTATTTAGCAACAGTACGTTAATATGTAGAAATAATCAATTGTTTCAGCATTAGAAAGTTATAATCCATCCACTCAGTAGATTCCCAAAAGACATGTCAAATATGTGAGTGTTTGGGGAACAGACTGAGTGCAAACATTAGAATTGCAGCTCTGGAACTGCCAGAAATAGAGTTATTCTTGGGGGGTTTTTTTACACTGCTGTTTGCTTTTGGAATTGTTTCCTAATTATTTACTGATAATGAAGTATCAGTTAATAATGAAAATTGTCAAACGTTCTGAAACCTCAAAACAGTTCTGCGTTCATTAATTACAACAGGAAGATAAGCAGAGAAGTGAACACTGTGTGATGTGAGATATTTCAACATGAAGCTTCAAATGTCTTTTTAATTTTCCCTGCTTGGCAAAGTCACCAGCAATCGGACCGTTTCCTTGTGGTTTGGGATCCTACAGGCTGTTATTAGGAACATGAGGTATTTTGTATCTAGAGAGGTTTCCCTCAGTTCTTAGCTGGAGTGGGATAAACCAAGACAAGCAATTTTCATCTTATTAAGAGCATCCTTACCTCCTCCTGATAGTTTGCTACGTGTACATGATCTATGGGTCTTCACAAATGGTAAACCAAATTCTATCAGCATACCATTGTAAGCTACCTGAGCAGAGAAGGCAAGGTGAGGAGTCTTGCATTCTTGGCTAATGCATTTTATTCATGGTCAGTGCATTTCCATACAGAGATTTTTTTCCACAGTGAAGAGGGTTGGAAAATTTTGACTTAAGTCCATAATCTAATTATTTTCAGTTCTAATCTTGTTTCTTTTCTAATGGAACTCCTGACTGAGTGATTTTGTAAATGGTCTGCAGTTAAATGGCCCTGAGTCTGTAGAGAGTTGGAGAGTGCCTTTTAGATCACGTTGGAAAATTAACAGGACTTTGTTCTTCTAGCTTTTCAAACAAATTCTTTGTTTTTATATGAGGATGATCCTCATATATACGTTGAAATACTCTTCAATGGTACCATTTTCCTGTCTGCAGCTTTGATGTACTGCACATACATACTTACAAAAAGGCTGTTTTGGGAACAGGGGAATCACAGAATAGTAAGGGTTGGAAAGGACCTTAAGATCAGCCAGTTCCAACCCCCTG
>NW_009923207.1:14240-22132 GCF_000696875.1 Nestor notabilis
CTGGCCTTGAACACTGCCAGGGATGGGGCAGCCACAGCTTCTCTGGGCACCCTGTGCCAGCACCTCAGCACCCTCCCAGGGAAGAGCTTCTTCCTTATATCTAACCTGAACTTCCCCTGTTCAAGTTTCACCCCATCACCCCTTGTCGTACCACTACAGTCCCTGATGAAGAGTCCCTCTCAGCATCCTTGTAGCCCCCTTAAAACACTGGAAGCTGCTCTGAGGTCTCCACTCAGCCTTCTCTTCTCCAGGCTGAACAGCCCCAACTTTCTCAGCCTGTCTTCATACGGGAGGTGCTCCAGCCCCTGATCATCCTCGTGGCCTCCTCTGGACTTGCTCCAACAGCTCCATATCCTTTTTATGTTGAGGACACCAGAACTGGACACAATACTCCAAGTGAGGTCTCACAAGAGCAGAGTAGAGGGGCAGGATCACCTCCTTCACCTGCTGGTCATGCTTCTTTTGATACAGCCCAGGATACAGTTGGTTTCTGGGCTCAAGCACGCACTGAAGCCGGCTCACGTCGAGTTTCTCATCAATCGCCACCCCCAAGTCTTTCTCCGCAGGGCTGCTTTGAATCTCTTCTCTGCCCAGTCTGTAACTGTGCCTGAGGTTGTCCTGACCTAGGTGTAGGACCTTGCACTTGGCTTGGTTAAACTTCATGAGGTTGGTATCGGCCCATCTCACAAGTGTGTCCAGGTCCTAGCTGTTTAACAGTTAATTTGAATATGGTTGCATGAGTGAACTGAAATTCAACAAAGGAAGATTATCTCTGTTCTGCTCAAAACCAAGCCATGCTTTTCATCTCCAGTTATTTATACCCATCTTTTACCCATATTTCCACCATACAAGGGCAGCACAGTTAATGAATAAATGAATCACAAATATCTCTGACCCATTTCTTTTCTTATGTGCTGTGACTTGACGCTTGACTTGATATCACCCATTACCTGTATCTCTGGTCTTAATTTGTGTGCATTTTGTGACTTTGTTTACCCTTCTGTTGCAGTGGCTAGTTCCATTGAAGGTCTCCAAAATAAGGTACAAGCAAGATTGCATATTTTGTTCTTTTCACTGCCTTCCACTAATAGCTACAAAATCATGATCTTTTAACACTTCTGACAAGCCACAGTACTACTGAAAGGGACTGTTGCCCAGCTACCTGATAGTTCAAAACAGCGTGTTAGAGTATTACTTCTCTATAGTTAACTTTGCCCATCATTGACCTGGAAAATTACAGAGGCTAGCGTTCATGTTCTTTGACTAAGTTACACAACCTCCAAATCTCTGCAACAGAACAAATTCTGACAGTAATCCTATGTGTAGCTCTGACACTGTTTCCTCTAGAGGAGGAGTTCTTCAGTTATTAGATTAATAGATGTGTATTTTACAGTTATTTAAATGATTTGTATTACACTGGTGTCCAAAAGTCTATCAAATGAAAAAATAAACAGGCAAAATTAGAAATGCAAGTTAAATATGACTAACTCAAAAGTAACCACATTTTTGACTGTCAGTTTGCCTCATTGTGAAAAACAAACAGCACCAGGCAGAACGATTCAAAATGATACAGAAACTGTGATCCTGCACAAGGTGAAACAAGAGGATTTAAAGGGATGGCTTAAGTCTTCTGATGAATTGATAGATAGATAAATGAGTGTAAAAGGAAAAAAAAAATCAGTAGAAATAGTCTTTCTTTAAATAAGAACTGAGTAACCAAGATTAGTCTTCCAGAAGCATTAATTTCAAAGATAATTTTGAAAATCAGAACAGCAGACAACAGGAAAAGCAATGACATCTAAAAACAAGAAAGCCAGGCTGGACAATCAAGATAAATGAGACAACACCAAGTATAATCTTGTTGTTTGTGACTAGGAACTATAAGAGCCATGCTTACTGTGCCATGCTTCTGGTTTTGTTTCCTGGTGCAATAAGTTTACATATTCCAACCCATCATAAGTCTAGATTCATATCCATTCTTATGTCCTTAGGTTCATGTCTTTCTAGATATGAATTCAACTGCATGATCAGTACAAAGTTGTTAGACAAGGTGATGCTAATTAATAATGATGTGTGTATAAGTCACAGTTCCCTCGCCACTCAGGAGTTGAACATTTCTAAAAGCAGACATTGGATGTTTTATTACTCATGAGGTCTTTCAGTTGTTTGGGTCAGTCTTTTGTGTTTCTGTGTTGTCTTTTGTTTCTACTTGCCCTACCTCATTAGTTAGTAAGTTTTACATCAAAAGCTAGGCAGGAAAAATAGAGATGTAGCTGCCGAATATTTCCTTGCCCATATCCAAGCAAATGATCCACAGAGTAGTGTCTTCTTTTAAACTGTGATTCAGCTTTTCTTTGTAAACGGAGGCAAAAGAAGACAAGGCAGACAAGGACTCAAAATTTTATCCTGCTTCTGCTTAAAGACTCATGTCTGACAAATGATGCAGTACAATATTGTGCTGCATGAGTATGTCATGTGCAGAGTTCAGGAATGAAAGCAGTTTCACAAATAGTCAATATTTAGCTACAATTATGTAAGTTGCATGGGTATTGCATGGGCATTTTAATAGGAAGCGATGAACTTTGTTCCTTTCTAGAGATGTTATCTTCATTAAAAGATCCCTCAGAGCTGCAGTGTTCCCATCCTTCTCTACGAAGCTGCATTTAACCTGTTAGAAATCTTGTTAGCATCAGCAAGCAATGTTGTTGCTGTAGACAAGGAAAGACTATACTGTCTTTCCTTCCTCCCCTTTACTCCAGCTAGCAAACTGAAAATCACTTCCTGGTGCCCCAGTTAAGAAGGAAATCTTTTCAGAGATATAACATCAGGTGATTTATGCATTTCTTTCTGGTATAATAAAGATACGGGAACCTTTCAGCATAATTACTTAACTAGCTAAATATTTGCTTTAGATATATTGTAGGTTGTATTGCTCTACGGCACATTAGACAAAGTGTATGTTGTGAGAGTGGGTGGAACCTGGCGGTTAGCTGCATTCATCCTGATCCCAGTCAGGCTTTTATCAAACCCCATTCCAGGGAGGTGAGACTTATCACTTCCATGGAAAACTGCAGAAAACCTTTTATTATCGCTCTGGCAGGAGTCTGATGGAGGATAGATTTTCACTGGTAAAGGTGTTGACAGTACTGCATCTTGCATTGTTTCTGGAGCAGCTGATTGCACTAGAGAGCACTTCTTACAGGATTAACTCGGTTACAAGCACTGGGGGTGCTGATTTGCCTCACTTTTATATTACAGCAGAAATTAAAGGAAAATGATGCTTAGTAAGCAGTAAGCTTGTGACCAGATCCTCTCTCTTGGTGGAGAGTGAGCCCAAGGACAGGAGGAGGTCTGAGAGCTGGGCAGGGCATGCCATGGAGGAAGGTTTCTGTAACTTCCTCTGGTGTTCCTGTCTGCAGAGCTCTTGTGGGTGCCACCAGACTGGAAAAAGACTCTTCCATGATGGAAACTTGAAAGCAATGTTGTTCTCCTGTACAGAGACCCTGTCCTTTACGTGGAAAGGCTAGCACTCTGTACACTTTGGAGTACCATAGATCTTGATCTACACCAATAATCATAGAATCACAGAATAGTAGGGGTTGGAAAGGACCTTAAGATCATCCAACGCCCTGCCGTGGGCAGGGACACCTCGCACTAGGCCACATCACCCAAGACTCCATCCAGCCTGCCCTTGAACACTGCCAGGGATGGTGCATTCACAGCTTCTCTGGACAACCTGTTTCTTTGCCTCAGCACCCTCACAGGGAAGAGCTTCTTCCTTAGATCTAAGCTGAACTTCCCCTGTTTCAGTTTGAACCCATCACCCCTTGTCCTGTCGCTCCAGTCCCTGATGAAGAGTCCCTCTGCAGCATCCTTGTAGCCCCCTTCAGACACTGGAAGCTGCTCTGAGGTCTCCAAGCAGCTTCTCTTCTCCAGGCTGAACAGCCCCAATGTTCTCAGCCTGTCTCCATACGGGAGCTGCTCCAGCCCCTGATCATCCTCGTGGCCTCCTCTGGACTCGCTCCAACAACTCCATGTCCTTGTTATGCTGAGGACACCAGCACCGCACACAGTGCTGCAAGTGGGGTCTCACGAGAGCAGAGCAGAGGGGCAGGATCACCTCTTCCACCTGCTGGTCATGCTTTGCACAAATCCAGGTAGATGACATCAACTGCTTTGCCCCTCTCCATCAGTTCTCTGTAGCCCCATCAGAGAAGGCCAACAAATTGGTCTGGCAGGATTTCCCCTTAATGAAGCCATATTGGCTGTCACCAACTACCTCGTTATATATTTGAACTGATCCATCCTTGAGTTTCAGAGCACTTAGGAACAAATGTCCCATGGTGTTTTCTTTCTTCGGTTGGAAGGCACAGAGAGGAAAAGAGACTTGTTGCAGAATTTCAGGGCAAGGAGAAGAAACTGGGATGAAACATAAATCTGATTTTTGTGGTGCTTTCAGTAGCATCCCACGCCAAAAAAAGTATACAGCTGTTCACATTGGCTTTATTTAACTTGCTTAAAGTCATGTAAAGCAAGTGCTTGAATACATTTTTGTATTGAGATGCTGTCACTGCAGGCATGCCATTAGAACCCCATTATTAATACTTCTAAAAATGAAACATGATCTTATTTTACAGATGCACACAAGAATTTTCCTTCTCTGGCTGCACACTGAGCAGTGGGTGGGGGGCGGAAAGGGATTAACAGGGTGGGGGTGGTAAAATGTATTTTAACAGAAGAAAGAGCATGCACAGTTATAGCCTCACAGCAAGAAATCAACATTGTAATCATAAACAAATGTAACTTTGAGTACAGAAGACAATGATTTTATTGTATTGACATATGCGCTTGGGCAACAATGGGGGATTTGTTCTCTTACATTCATCAGGACACATTGGCAGGCCCTTTCTGCGGCCATTCTTCCAGATAGCATGTCAGAGCTTGGATTATAGAATGTGTAGGAATGCACAGACAAAGAGAAGGAGAAGGCTTGCTTTGAGGGGAGGTGGGGAAACCTCTTCACCTGAAGGTCTAAGTGTGGATGCTCTCAACAGCACTGGAAACAAATCAGCACTGAGGCACATTCCCTCTGTAATGTGCCTGCTCCGCCTTTCTCATGTATTTAAATGCTTAACATTTACACTTTGCAAAGTGTTATCTGTGTGTGGTGTCTTGAAGCATAATCATCCAAAATCAGCTCTGCAGATCTGTGCAGGCTGTGACAAGACAAACTGATACAGTGGCTCCACATGAGGCTGTGCACTGTCCTTGTGTGTCAGGTTTCTGCGCCACCAGCTTAGATTCCATCAGGTTCCTCACAGATCCTATGGGATTGTGTTTCTAAATCTGGATGTCAGTGAAAGGTGGGAAATGTTTCTTGTAAAAAAAGCTAGCCTGGTGGAAGGAGACCTTTATTGTATGCTCATGGACACAGTATCTGGGCATCATAACTAACTGATAGACAGCGCTACATAAGGATATGAGCAAAGCCTTGGCCAAGAGTCACCAGGTTTTTCAATTAAACAAAATAGAGCATATATCTGCAAAGGAATACCTGTTCTTTTCTTTTCTCCTTCTGTTCATAGTGTGATAGACATACTTTCAGGGTTTTGATCACTTGACTGCATTGTGGCTCAAGCTGTGATAGGACAGAGCACCTTTCTTGTGGGATTTTTGAACTTGTGTATTTAGAAAAGCAAAGAGGGACAAAAAGGTGATATCAGTTTCTTTTTTATGGGGGAGAAGTGAGGCAGAGAAAACCAAAATATCTTGAACAAGGTCCTGTGGAGTATTGGTGCAGAACTTGGTATTAGAGCAAGATCTCCAAGTCCAGTACATTGCTTACTTAATGCGCTGTTTTATGTGCTTTAAGAGTATCTTCCAAGTCTTCACTTGCTTGTTTAGAATCCAAACTAATTCTAAACTAAACCCCTGGTTTGTCAGGGCCAGATTGCAGATGCTGGATTTAAATGTAACATGAAGCTTGGATCCTGTTTGGATTTTCTGTTTGTTTGCTTATTTTTAGTTCTAACACTAGGAAGCTTTCAGGGATGTTAAAAACAAAAGCAAACAAACAAAAAAACCCAATTCAGAGTTATTTTATTCCAGTACAAGCATGAAGAAGGGGTCTCTTTTATAGCTGTACAAGGAAAAAGCCTGAGACCTACATGTTCCTTTTCCTGTAAAGCGCTTCCTCCTCTTGAGTAGCATCCCATGAAGGAACAACTCCCATTTGAGACAGGAAAACTAAAGAATGTTTTTGTACATTAACAGCATACGCAACAAATTCCAGGGCTATTCTTCAGTCCAGTGATGACCCACTGGTATATGGAGCCCAGAGAGAAACATCTAAAAGGTGGCCCTTTATTTGTTATTGCTGCTGTTAAGATCAGACCCTGTTTCTTTTGAGACAGATTTCTAAGAGAGCAGCCTGGCAGAAGCTCTCTTTGAGAGTCAGGAAATAACAGAGCCTGAAAGGGGCCCTTGGAGGCTGCCTGTCCAACACCCATGGTTAGAGCAGGTCCAACTTTGAAGTTAGACCCAGCTTCAGAGATAACTGCATCTGGTTGGGTTTAGAACACCTCCAACGATGGAGGCTTCTTGCCCCTCCAGGCACCTCTTCCAGTCTGTGATCACTCTCATGGTGAAAAAAACCCTCCTAACATCTAATGGGAATTTCCTTGGCTGCAGCCTGTTTCTGTCGCCCCTTTTCTTTCACTGTGCACCTCCAGAAGTTTGGCTCTGTCTCCTTTAAAAGTTCCCGTTGCAGAGATGAAGAAAACAGTAACATCTTCCTTCACCTTCTCATCTTGAGACTGAATAAACCCAATACTCTCCGCCTCTCCTTTTAAGTTATGTGCTCCAAATCCCACCAAGTCAGCAGACTGGTCCCTTCATCCAAAGTAAAAACTCAGATTATAATTCGCAACAGATATGTCTCAGCTTTCAAGACAGCAGTGAACGCCAGACACGTGTGGTAAGTTATTTCCATGTTTGAAGGGAAATGTGTTGGCGCAGACACAACATACCTTGTTGCTAATGTAATTTTTGGCAGGTATGTTCCCTGAGACAAGTTTGGTAGATGCCAAAAGCAAAGCGTAGTGTAACTTAGGTTTCTCGCATGTGGCCTCACAAGCAGCCTTGTGTTCAAACCTCCAGTCAGCCTGACTTGCCTTGGCTTTTCTCCTGCCACATGGCAATGTATTTCTGAGAGGAAAATTCACTAAATTATTTGGTAAATAGCAAAAGAAATAATTTTTGTGTACTCTGCTGACTTGTGACTGGAATTTCAATCTGGTTGTATGAAAGCCCAATATTATTCCCTTTATCCCAAAACGCTCAAATATGTTTGAGAAAATACATGTACGGTTTGAATTAGTTTGCAGTGATTCTTCACTGATTTCCCAGATAAAATTGACCCCAGCTCCAAAAATCCTGTCTGGACCTTGTCTATCACCAGCTTTTATCTCACTTGCTCCATTGTAACCTGTCTTCATTGTAAACAAGGATTCAAAGACATTGTGAGGACAGATTGAATGGCCAAACAGAAAAAACAAAGCCTAATTGTGTAGAAAGTTTTAGGTGTTGGCTGTTTTTTTTTTTGGGGGGGGGTTCTTTCTCCCCTCACAAAGCCAAATGGGCCTTTACTTGAATAAATTTAGTTGTTGTAGAAAAGTTTGCTTTCTACATGCACTGCTGGGTATCTTGGTTATCTTCTTCTCTTTTAGTCTGTGCTTTCATGCCAGGTGGGGATGGGGAAGTGCTTTCTCAGGCAATATGCTGACTTTATAGTTAGCCGTGGAGGCCTTGAGGTATTTTGTACTCTGTGTATACAGCTCTGAACCTATGGGCAGCCAACAGACTGTCAATATTTTATATCTATATTATATATA
>NW_009923208.1:0-3079 GCF_000696875.1 Nestor notabilis
CCTCTACGCTGCTCTTGTGAGGCCTCACTTGAAGTATTCAGTACGGTTCTGGTGTCCTCAACATAAAAAGGACATGGAGCTGCTGGAGCAAGTCCAGAGGAGGGCCACAAGGATGTTAAGAGGACTGGAGCACCTCCCGTATGAAGACAGGCTGAGAAAGTTGGGGCTGTTCAGCCTGGAGAAGAGAAGGCTGCGGGGGGACCTCATACCCGCCTTCCAGTATCTGAAGGTGGCCTACAAGGATGCTGGGGAGGGATTCTTCGTTAGGGACTCTAGTGGTAGGACAAGGGCTAATGGCTTTAAACAGGGGAAGTTTAGGTTAGATCTAAGGAAGAAGTTCTTCACAGTGAGGGTGGTGAGGCACTGGAATGGGTTGCCCAAGGAAGTTGTGAATGCTCCAACCCTGGAGGTGTTCAAGGCCAGGCTGGACAGAGCCTTGGGCGACATAGTTTAGTGTGTGGTGTCCCTGCTCATGGCAGGGGGGTTGGAACTAGATGATCTTAAGGTCCTTTCCAACCCAAAGCTACAGAGCTTGTGTAGAGATGTTAAATGTATTTTAAATACCAATTCCATACTAATACTTTAATTTATGCTGATTTAATACTAATGTTTTTATTATTCTTTCATTTACCAGATTCATGGGAAGCTCTGTGTATTTTGTTTGCTCTGTGAAGCTTATCTCAGGTGGTTGCAACTACAGGATTCAAGCCAAAATACAGATCCTGATGACTTAATCAGATATGCCAAGGAATGGGATTTTTATAGAATGTTTGGAATAGCTTCTTTAGGTAAGGTCAGTGATTAGTTTATATCACTAGCTACTCCTCAAGCATTGAATTAACATCATGAGTTTTTCAACAAGCCTGTACTGCAAAAAATAACACAGAATAGATGTTATGTCCAACCTAGTATGGTTAAACCATTATATACATACTCTCTAATTTGTCTCCATTTAATGCAGATGCATATTTTGATCCTGATTACAGTTCAGGTAAGATCAACATTAAATATTAAAACACTGAAAAGTGGCAATCTTCAGAAATCTTTGCCTCAATCCATTTACATAGTTTGAAGACCAATGTAGAGCACAGCTTTATTCCATATTTCATGTTGACTTCAAGGTTTATTCATTAAGGTGATGCAACAATAGGATTATCCTTACAGAAGTAAATAATTGGGAAAAGCTGTATCTGTTGTTTGGGGTTTTCTAAATGAATACACAAAAGTACAGAGTAGAATAAATACTTACATGCTTTAAGACTACATTGAAGGCAGGGGAGGCTTTTATTTTGGTTAATACTTTAATAATTTTTCTGTTAATAGTGTTTAAATCAAGGCCACAGACTAAAATTAAACATTCAGAGTTTAACTTAAGTCATTTATCATCTAATGTTGCTCTAAGTAGGTTTTCATAACACATCAGTAAAAATGTTGAATCTCATTTCTCAATAGTAATTCATCTATTACAGTTGTCATGAGAGTTGCTTTGACATCTGCATTAATTCTAGCGTTACACAGGGACACAGCGTCAAAAAGAAATCTAATAGCTCAGTGATATTTTCATCTTAGTTTTCTTTTGCTGGATGGAAAGAGTTCATTGCTGGTGACCTTTTCAAAGACGACAAGTACCGATTATGTTTTATGGGCCAACAGACAGTTGGAAAAAGACCCCTCTCCTTTTTTTGAAAAGGAAAAATAAATGTAAACTTCCTGTGCTGTATGGTGTCAGAAATTGAGTACGACAGTCCTATTCTGAATGTCATTATACAGAATTAGTTTAAGTAAGTAAAAGTAGTATTCCCCTGTTAAAGTGAACACAGGAGATGGGAGATGTTCGTATTTGCGTATGTCTTTCAAATAGCAGTGGCTAAGTTGCATTTGGGACACATCATTTCACTGAAATTCATCCAAAAAAGAACTTGATTTTGGCACTTCATTCTCTCTTTCCAACTCCTCTTATTTCCTCTTAGAACAAACTTCATTTTTGGTTGGCATTTTTATTACCTTATGGTGGATGAGACCTCAGATGCTGAAAACGAAGTCTGACTGCATTTTACTTCTCAAAGCACTGCTGTTGTCCAGCTATGGAAAGCTTTTGCTAATTCCAGCTGTTATCTGGGAACATGACTACACACCTTTGTGCCTTGCATTTATAAAAGTGTTTGTCTTGATATCAAACTCTCAGGCAATTAGAGGTATGTTTTTGCTTTTTTTATTCGTACATTATTTATGTAGAATGTGTGAGAATATGCAGCTGTTAATGAAATAATTACTATTGTTATATTTTTAATCAGTATCAGAAATGTGACTGAAATAGCTCTAGCTTAAAACTGTTTTTTAGACTTTAATAGAAAGGGAATGAAAAAAAATACTTTTAAGAAAAATCACCTCATCTCACCATCATCTCTTTTTATATGCTGTAGTATATCCTTCAGATCCACCAGTTAGAATTTGAAACAACTCATCATGGATCATTGAAACATAAAATAGAATTTGTTGTATGTCTGGTAAATGAAAAATTCATGTTAATTTCATGTTAATTTTATGCATGGCTTTGGAATGCAGACTTTAACATATTTGTGTAATTTCTTACACATACAAATTAATATCAAATCTCACACGGCTTCCATGATCATCTTCAATGGTAAGTGATAAATTTGTTCTGGTTTCTTTTGCAGTTACACTGAACTTGAACCGAATTCTTCCTTGGTTGGCTATCTTCTTTGGATTAATTCTGGAAAATGGTGTTGTCTGCTTGGTCCAGAAATTGAGATGGGATGTTTGAAACATCAGCCCAGATCTGAAGAAATACCAACAACATGATAATCATTTTCCAAGAATGATCTCTGCCAGCAGGCTTTAAAGACACTATTTCCATCATGACAAAGAAGGTGATAAATACCAAAAACTTGCATTAGTGGTAAGTGTAGACAGTTTTAGGATGAGTTAAACTGAGAAACCTCAAAGTTTGGCTGTATAATGTGGTGAGCCATAAAACTTCATAGAATCACAGAATGGTTAGAGTTGGAAGGACCTTAAGATCATCTAGTTCCAACCCCCCTGCCATGGGCAGGGACAC
>NW_009923208.1:3631-6891 GCF_000696875.1 Nestor notabilis
CAGCTTCTCATCAACCAACACCCCCAAGTACTTCTCCGCAGGGCTGCTCTGAATCTCTTCTCCGCCCAACGTGTAGCTGTGCCTGGGATTGTCCCGACCTGGCTTGGTGTCATCGGCAAACTTGCTGAGGGTGCACTTAATCCCACTGTCCATGTTGCCAACAGGCCTTAGCTTGTTTATTTTCTCATTAAAAAATATGAGTGCATCACTATCCTAATAGCTTTATGAATCTGGCCACGTAGCTGTGGCTGTAACAAAAAAGGTATGCTAAGAAAAGTCAGCACTGCTACCAATCACTTCATTTTGGCAGAAAGAGGAGGATGAATTGTTCCCTTAAGGGGAAGGAAGCAGTCAGTGGAAAAATGTAAAAGCCCAAATTTGTATTTCTGCAGAAGCAGATTTTTCAAAGAGAAAAGGCAAGTATCGCAGAGTAAAGCTACAGTGGGAAAACTAAGTAACATTCTCTAGCATGTTTATATAATAATCCAAAATAACAAAATAACCAGTTCTAGAGTGATCTCTAGGAACTATAGTTTTAATGGGCTTGAGATTTTATGTGATCTCACAAATGCTGCTGCTTTGTTTGTGAAGCTGAAAAGAGTAAAAGGATCCCCAGTATATGTGGTTGTTTGGGATAATACATTTAATATTAAGCCACAACTCCTGCACCCAGCCCTCATCTGGCAGCAGTTTTAGTGGAAGCAAAAAATGAAGTATGAGGCTGCTCAGCAATAGAGTAGTACTTTCTTAAACAAACCAGCCAACCAACCAATTCAGGTGTTTAGGCCTGAATTAGTAAAGAAAGACTGAAGTTCTGCACCTTTTTACCCAGCAGCCAAAGAAAGGGCACAAAGTTTTTGTGCACACCAGTTTCCATTATGTTCCATCCAATGTTTAATTTTCCTGCTTCAGTTCTGGAAGGCTGCACTATCTATAGGTAGTACTTCATTCTTCATTTTCCTCAAATGCAGTCTCCTATCTGTTTTGCAACATCTTCAAGTTAATTCCAAACAGGTTTAGAGTAAGTCTGGAATACGACCACAGAAGTCATCGGGCATGTTTACCTGATGCAACTGCCCATGCCATGGTAAGTTATCTGGTCAGAAAAGCAAATGGTTGCCAATTCTGTTTTAATAGGTCAGAGGCTGGCACCACTCCTGTGCCGTTTGTGTTACACTTCCCATCTTTCTGAGCATGTAGAGAAGGCAAAAAAAACCCCAACAAATTGCAAACTCTTTAAGTCCATGAGACAGTTTAATGCCACAATTGCTCCAGCAAGCACATAGTTTTGAAGGTTTATGAGGGATCCACCTCGCTACTGGTCTAAATCAGTGGCCAGATAATTTGAGTGTAGGTGTGTAGTTGGCTCACTGGCTGAGCAACAGCTTTGGCAACATGGTACCTAGAACATGCTTTGCTTTACATAATTAGATCTGGGGAGATATTCCACCCCAAAAAGCTTTTTTAAAAACGGCATGTTGCCAAATGTGCTGCAAGTAGTGCACATCTTCCTCCCACAACACCAGCACACAGCGTTGCAACAGAGGCTGCAGGTGGAGAAGGTGTGAAGGGAAAGTAGATCTTTAAAAAAAGCTTCAGGGATGCTGGTATGGACTACTTTTATTTTCCTCCTTCACCTTCTGCCTTGAGTTAGAGGGAAGCCCGCGCTGGAGCCGGCTTCTGGCAGGACCTGTGGCCCCGTGGAGAGAGGAGCCCACACTGGAGCAGGTTTGCTGGCAGACCTGTGACGCCGTGGTGGACCCACACTGGAGCAGTCTCTTACAGAAGGACTGCACCCATGAAAGGGACCCACACTCGAGTTTCTGAAGAACTGCAGCCTGTGGGAAGGACTCATGTCGGAGAAGTTTGCGGAAGACTGTTTCCCATGGGAGGGACTCTACACTGGAGCAGGAGAAGGGTGTGAGGAGTCATCCCCTGAGGAGGAAACAGCAGCAAAGATGTGTGATGAACTGACCACAACCCCCATTTCCTGTCCCCCTGTGCTGCTGGCGCGGGGAAGGAGGTAGAGAACTTGGGAGTAAAGTCAAGCCCAGGTAGAAGGGAGGGGTGGGAGGAAAGTGGTTTTAAGATTTGGTTTTATTTCTCATTATTCCACACTGACTTGATTGGTAATAAATTAATTTTCCTGAGTCAAATCTGTTTTGCCCATGATGGTAACTGGTGAGTGATCTCTCCCTCTCCTTATCTCAACCCACAAGTGTTTTGTTCTATTTTCTCTCCCCTGTCCAGCTGAGGAGGGAAATGATAGAGTGACTTTGGTGGGGACGTGGCATCCAGCCAGGGTCAACCCCACCACAACTTTGTATGTCCCTCTTTGGAAAATACACATTCTTTCTACTGCCAGTTTTGGTTTTGTAATGATTTACCAACAGTGCCTTAGCTTGTTCCTTTTAGGTTAGATTATTTTTTCTTTTCTTATTAATCATATGTGTCATGGTTATACACAAAAGACTTTATATTTTCCTGAAATTTCTCCCTTGTCTGCTCTGGCACTGGTTTCAGTCTAAAGGCTGAGTGGAGCACATTAAGTATGACTAATGCAATGGGAAGGTTTTGCATTAGATGTAATGTAAGTTATTACCTAGTCAGCAGCAAAATTGTAAATACAATATGTATAAATTTTGTTTGGAGACAGCTTTCTTAAATTAAAGTTTATTTTGAATTTAAAAGAAATTATTTCAGGACATTTTGTGAGTTTTATTCAAAAGACCTATAATAGACATGAACACATTCCGAGAGATAAAGTGCTTATCTATTGTGTCACACATGCCAGTAACACATCAGTTATTCACTCTGCAATGCTATCAGGAGCTACCACTGTCTTTATGCAACTTTGAGGACGGAGGAGAAAATTAGCTACAGAGCCGTGAAATGAAAACTGGTGTTGTACAGGTTTTCCTTGTGTGGTTTTAGGGCTACTTATTTACCAGAACTAGCATGACAAATACATTAGAATTTGGTAAATCTTGGGGGAACTCAAGAATGCCTCTGTGTGTGGGGGCAGGTGCGTGTGCGTTTTTGATGCCTTTGGAAAAGTGTTCCATATGGTGCTTCAGAGAAAAACGAGACTATTTTAAGGTACTGCCTGTTTAAAACAGTCATCTCTCTCTTGCTTTTATTACTTTTTATATTTCCAGCTCGTCTTCTTTCATAAACTCTTTGTAATGAAATAGTCATCTGTGATGGAAGATGTATGACAAATAGCCTGCCCTTTAGATATATATACATATATATATATA
>NW_009923209.1:0-6517 GCF_000696875.1 Nestor notabilis
CCACGCAGCCGCTCACTCACTCCTCCACCTTCTTTCCCCCCTGCTCCCGGAGGGATGGGGAGGAGAATCAAAAGAATGTAACTCCCACGAGTTGAGATAAGAGCAGTCCAGTAACTAAGGTATAATACAAACCACTACTGCTACCAATAATAATGATAAGGGAAATACCAAGGGGAGAGGACGCAACCGCTCACCACCTGCCAACCAATACCCAGCCCGACCCGAGCAGCGATCTGGGCCTTTCAGGTGACTCCTCCCAGTTTATATACTGGGCATGATGTGCTGTGGTATGGAATAGCCCTTTGGCCAGTTTGGGTCAGGTGTCCTGCCTCTGCTTCCTCCCGGCTTTCCCTCCTCCCTGGCAGAGCATGAGACTGAGAAAGTCCTTGGTCAGAGTAAACATCACTGAGCAACAACTAAAAACATCGGTGTTATCAACATTGTTCCCAGACTGAAAGTCAAAACCACAGCACTGCACCAGCTACTAAGAAGGAGAAAAAATGTCTGCTGTAGCTGAACCCAGGACAGGCCTGCATGATTTGAAGATATATGTAGTGTATCTGTGTACCCTTTTTCTGCTCTTTACCAGCCTAAGTTCTTAGTAAGTTCTAAGGTCTGTGGATAGTCTCAATTGGTTTAGATTCTTTTCAGTGAATTAAAGAAAAAATAGGCTGAAGCACTTCAGCCTTCTCAGTGTCATTGTCAGTTGTGCTTCTCTGTCCCTCCCACAAAGCAGGAAACACATTCTTTGTCTTTTTTCTTTCTAGTAAGAATATAGAACACATGACCTTTTTTCTTTTCCAGCAGGATCTCATTTGCTGTCCTTGCCTGTTTTTCCCACCAAAAAAAAATCCCCAAACCCCAAAGTCAAATATTATTAAATATATGTCTTAACTTCCCCAGTGGGGAAATCTCCTAAATTTTAAACCAATATCATGATTAGCCAAGCCAATGTTATTTTTCTTACACATTTCACATATTCTTGTTTCCTTTATTTTGGTTAAGTATTTGCTAAACTTCCTGAACATCTTTTTCCTTTAAATGTCTGGTTTAGAGGGGCACACCAGCTAGTGCTTTAAATTTACTTGTTCCTTGGGACCCCTTCTCTAGAGGCAGAAATAATCTGCTGCACCAACTCTGTACTGTATTAAGTTTTATCTTGGTACAGCTTGAGCCCACCTCCATTCTTTCCTCCCTCAGCCTTCCTTTGATGCAGACGGCAGTGGTCCAAGATGGAGATTTTGTGGCAGTCCTGCTCTTTGCGCCAAACCTTGGTACTAAGGGAAATACTACTGGCTTATCTATGCTATCAAATGACAACGCATGGCTATTGAGATGGGAAACACCTTCACTTAAATTTCACAGGATATTGAAACCAGTCTTAGCAAAGAGGCGAGTTAGAGGCAGAAATCAATATTGGACAGTGCTGAAGTGCCTCTGTTCAGCTGCTGTTTTAAGTGGCTTGTACAGACCTTTCAAATCATGTTGCCAACAAATGGAGGAAATACAGCTTTTAAAAAGTCAGAGAATTATTAATAGTGTGTTTGACCTCCAGCTCTGCACAGTCTACAAAAAGAGCATCATTTGTCATATGCTGCTGCCTTATGCCCAATTCTGCAGCCCCTGTTAGGAAGCAGTTGTGCATAAGAGAAGCGCATTGCAGAGAGTGAGGGTCAAAGCTTTTGATTCCTGATGGACTGTGGGAGGGAAGGAGAGAGGCAGCGGCTCGCGGTCAACCCCTGAACAAAAAGGGAGGGGTGCAGAAACCATTCACCTCATACATCGTTCACACAGTAATGGTATTTCTTGCCTGATGTGTGAGAGAAGAACATTGACTGTGCTGAGGTTACACTTTCAGCTCTTCAGCAGGGATAGGCAAGCATGGAGAGATGCAAATGTCAGATGTCTTCCTGAAAAAATGAACGCTGCAGCCACCATGCTGGTGTCTGAGGAGTGATCTGAGGCCCAGCACCTCTGACTGGGCCCCTCAGCAGGCTGGTCTGTCACACAGCATTTGCAGCACAAAGCAGCAGCCTGAACCTTTATTAATTTTAACCACTGCCTGAGTAACGTAAAGTGACAATCCATCTTACTGGTGTTATTAAGTCAGTTTTGGACAATGCCTTATCATCTGCACAAAAAAGAAGAGGAGATATAATGCAGACAGCAAGTTTCTAGGTAAAATTTGTCTGTCTGAGAAGGGGAGAAAAATGCCACATACTGGGCTGAACAAATCCTTGCATTGATTTTTTGAGCCAGAGTCCTTCTAGGAGCACCACAAATGCATCTCTATTTAGTGCTTGTGTTCAAAGAGCTGTCAGTCTTTCTCTATCCAGACAACTTTCATTTATGTTCACATCTGGGGTGGTTCAGGGTCATACATTATTTCTGCTTGTGCTGTTCTTGCTTTACACTTTGATGCCAGCTCCACAGTCCTTCATAAGCCTCACATATGCACGCACACACACATACAGAACCAATTGAGCACCACTGCCTTGGTGGCAGCAGGCAGTGTCCGGATGACACAGGGCACCACTGCAGCTCCAGGAGTGCACGCGTAAGCCTGCATGATGGAATATATTTCTGTTCTCCTGGAGAGTCTTAAATATCCTTTCAAATATCCACAGACATCTCATTTATGCATTTTCTTCTATCCTTGTCTATCAATGAACATGCCTGTGTTGTGCACTGTGTGGACAAGAACTACTTCCTCCTCTTTGGCTGTCCTTCCTATTATCGTTCTGGATCCAGTGCATAGGAATAAAAATGCATTTTATATGTCCCCTCCAATTCAGATGGGATTTAAGACTACCTTTCAGTTGGGTGGGTGAGGTAGCCTGAGAGAAAATGAGGCCCATATTAAGTTAGTGCTCCTGCACAGAGCAAGATGAAAGGAAAGGAGTTGTGACTCGGAGAGAGAAACAGCTCCTGGAGATGCTTTGCAGCACAGCAGTAATAGTTCAAGGCTGTGGCTCAAAATCAGAGTCTTAAGCAGAAGCAGAAAAGGTTTTGGTGGCTTTTGTTTTTGCATGGGTGAAGGCTAGAATCCAGGACATAGAGGGGTGACAAAGAAAGTATGTACAGTATTTAAGAATCTTTCACTGGAAATGCCCCACATCCCAATTCAAAATGCTAGGATGCATAACAACAAGCTTACATAAATAAGTGTAGTCATTTATTTACATGCAGGATGAACCAATGCATTGCAAGTAAGGAGTTCTGTATCCAAACACCACAGGATGTGAATCTGTCACAGCTCCCAGGGAGAGAGCATCTGTCTTTACCTGGAGCTGAAGCCTTGCTCCTGTGATCCCCAACCTAATTGCTATGTTCATCCAAGATGTTTACTGTCATTTTTATGGGACAATGTTTGGATTAGCTCCTGTTTCAATGAAGGTATTTTAAGCATTCACAGTTGCCTGTGCATCTTACTATTTTATCTTGGTGAACAGAAGGGTTAAAAGTAAGAAAAATATTTTTCATTCTTCTTTTGTCAGAGAAAGTATGAGGAACTAAAAAGAAAATGGGAGGGGGGTGAAGGTATTGTTAGCAAGCAGGTGAGAATATTGATTTAATAACGTAAATAGCTACAGTCAATAATTATTGGGAAAATAGATTTCACGTTTCATACTGGATTGCATTTTGACAGATTGATTGATGCTGTTGTAATACAATAAAAAATGTAAATCCAAAAAAAAGAAAACTGAAGGCAGGCCCTTACAGAGCAAGACAAAAGCAATGACTTAGGGATGTTCTGGTGGTGGTCAACTGGTGTGGAGACACAATGTATCTGTTGACTAAAATCTCAGATCAGTCATTCTGTATCCTAGTAAACCAATTTATCGTTAACAATAAAAAATCCTGAGTTTGAAAACAAAATATGTCCTCTAGTTACGTTCAGTGTGTTCAAAAGACCCGATCTCTTTCTGTTTGAAAGGAGGGGACAGCCAGTTCCCGGGCTACACTGTGTAAGACCAGTTATGTTTCTAGCAACAGTAACAGCAAAGACTTCCTTGAATTTAATTTCTTTGGACAGACCTTAAATTCTCCCTCACATCGTTCTGTCATCTTTCAGAATATAAGTTGATTTTGCAGTTAATTTGAGGACACTCTACATTCTCCAAGTTTCCCTAAAGGCACAAATCACCCCAAAGCCTTAAGCAGTGACTTCATGAACTGCTGAACAAACCCAGCATTTTTCAGATGTACCAAAGGGGGATCTTATTTCTACTCTATTTTTTTCACCCTTCTTCACTTTCTCCCCACTTCTCCCAGCCTTGTAGTCCCCCACTGCCTTGTGTACCAGCCCTTCATAAGCCAGTGCCAAGCCTAGCAGACTATTTAATGATTATTACTATAACTTTTCTCTCTCATTTCCATTTTCCTATGTCCCACTTGCTTTACTTT
This sequence comes from Nestor notabilis, assembly GCF_000696875.1. Lineage (NCBI taxonomy): Eukaryota > Metazoa > Chordata > Aves > Psittaciformes > Psittacidae > Nestor > Nestor notabilis. Next base: position 4,408 of record NW_009923209.1, read on the forward strand.
ACAATCTTTTTCCCTCCTCTTGGCATGTTTCAGAACTAGTTATAGGCTCATGAGCACCTTGGGAAGAAACTAAGATGCTTCTGGGAATTTGCTCCCTGGGTCATACCTGTGGCTGGGGCCTTGCTTGAGCTATGTGAGCTTTTGAGCCAGCTGGACACACTCTGGCCATAAGTGCAGAGCTGCCATAGTGTGGCACAGTACCCAAGCACACACTGTGCCTCTCAGCATATTAACACAAAGATGTCTTTTGTGGTGTGGAAGTGCCTCATGCAGACTTCATCATGGTTTGGGTAGAGGCAGCTGGAGCTGAATGTGGCTGCCTTTGTAGCCAGACATCCTTAACCATGGTGGTGATTGTCCTCAATGCTCTGCCAGCTCTGCCTATATCCTCACTCCTCCTTCAGCATCTTCTCTCATTAGTTGTATATCTCTTGTATTACTCACAGTCTCTTGGCTGTCATGAACTGCATGCAAATGCTGGGCTTATTGTTCAAGATAATGCATTTCTGCTATCTTGATGAAATATGTGTATTCCATTTGTTTTATTAGCTAATTAAACTAATCTCTAGAAAACCTTCAGAATGTCTTCTGTTCTTCTGCAGTGAAGCTAATTTATCTCTTTGGTGCTGGCAGTAGGAAAATGGTCTATATGCCCTGCAGAAAAAGTTTGTTTTTCGTATGTTTTTGTCCACAGTGTTTCAAAATAATAATTTAAAAGACAGATTCACATATTCAGGAACTTTTGGCTGAATGATCTGCAGCAAAAGAAACATATGGGGAACACAGGCATTGCCTTATCTCATCTCTCAAGCTGACAGATAAATAATTTGCCAAACCAGTGATTGCTTAGAAGTTAAGTAATAATTTTCTTGCTCAGAAGCATGTCCTGATGACTATTCATTTCCTTTGGGTTGATCACAGGATGGCACTCAGTGTGTCAGTCCGCTTTCAGAGTTTAATAAAACTGCTGATGGAGAAGGCAGCATTTCATAGAAGCACAGTGGAGGCTGGTGGACACCTCTGGAGCTTGTCTGGTCCTGTCCCTGCTCAAGGTTGATCAGAGAGCAGATTGTCCACAGCTTGTATAGTTGAGTTCTGAATATCCATAGGTGGAGACTCCACAGCCTCTCTGTGTGGTGTGTTCCAGTGTTTGACCACCTGCACGGTAAAGAAGGTCTTTCTGATCATTAAACAGAATTTCCCAGTTTGTGCCCTGCCAGCGGGCACCACTGAGAAGACTTTGTCTTCGTCTTCTTCATGCCCCTCTTCAGGTATTAACACACAGAGGTAAGATCCCCCTGAGCCTTCTCTTCTTCATGCTGGCAGTTGATTATGATAAAGCCAGAGCATCACACTTTAAAGTCATCATGCACCCAGGAGCACAGAGCTTCCAGCAATTACAGCTTGTAGCAGCTTCTGTCTGAGTCTAGAGATCTGCCCCTAGACAGATGAAAAGGGAAACACTGTTTCAAGACAGATGTTGCCTAACGCAAAAAAGTATTTTAACTCAACACAAGCAAGCACTACCAAGTGTTCAAGAAGGTGTTTCAGGTTTTAGCCTCCCTCCAGCAAACCAAAAACATTTTGCTTAGCTTATGTTTTGAAATTAAAATACATGAAATGAGATGCTGAAGTCTTTAGCACAAGCATGTTAAAATGAAATGTTATCCTCTGAATTCTCCCTCATCTTTAGTTCATCTAAAACTAGTCGTGAACTGCAGTCTTTGACAATTCCACTTCTCATCACAACACTATTAATCATCCCCATCTCAGCTGTACATCTATCTGGTGCATTTTGATCTCCTCATTTTTGTGGGTGTTTGATTCATGAAGACCAGAAATAAAATGCAGACACTGGGCATTTTAACATTTTTTCTTCAGCTCAAGAAAGCACCTTCTAAACCATTAACAGAGTCAGATATGTGAGGCATATATCAGTCTATGCTTCCCATCAGCAAAGGCATTTCATTATTTTGCCTCTTGCTTAGCTCATAAATGATGTCATGCACTTTCTTACTTACTTTTTACAGTGCAGGAGGTGACTGCATGATAAAATCTCTCTCTCCTCTGAAGATTTAAGTGTCGTGGCTTTTATTTTTTGCTCTTCCCC
>NW_009923209.1:6542-75842 GCF_000696875.1 Nestor notabilis
TCATACTCTTTTAGATTAATACCAGTTTTCTTGACTTAAGATTAAAAAAAAAGAAAGCAGTAAATAACAAAAAACTATATCCTCCAGCTGGATTGTTAAAAATGCAGACAGCTTGTAATTAACTACAGTGTATGAAGAGGTTTCTTCTCTGACCCCGAATCAATGGGAGCTTTGCCAATGGCTGTGGCTCATCTTCTGCGGAGTTCTCCGAAGGGAAGAAGGATTTCTTCCATAGCTGTGAAAAGAGATGTAGCACTAATGAAATTTGAGGTTACAATTGCAATTGGTCTTACCGATATGGAGACCCAACTTGTGCTTGCTTAGTACAACGGCATCTCCACTGCAGTGTGATTCTGTGAGTTAGAATCATAGAATCACAGAATAGTTAGGGTTGGAAAGGACCTTAAGATCATCTAGTTGCAGGCCCCCTGCCATGAGCAGGGACACCACACACACAGTTCCTTCTCTTTCCTGCCCTTCTGGCAAAGCCCCAAGGGATGCACTGTGCTGAGTAGTCCTCTGAATTCCAGGATGAAGCAAGTGCTGTTTCCAGCAGATTTATGTCTCATCGTTAATTGAAGCTTTTCCAAAGATGTGGCTGCTGCTTCTGTCTCTTTGTGTTGTCTGGTGTCTGATAAGGTGTGAGCTGTTGCTACAGTTTTCTTTCAGCTGGAGACAGGAGGTCCCTGTCTCCTATTCAGCTGCTGATGTTCACTGAATGTAACAATATATATGGCATTTATCCCCCATCGAATTAGGCTGGGATTGGTTTATGGGATCAAAATTTACAGAATAGTTGCCAACAGACATGTACATGTGAACATATACACACAGGGTAACTGCAGCAACCTCATTTCACTGTGTGGAAGTGGTGTGCTGAAAAGACACTATCACTGGGACAGACCAGCCTGGGATTGTTTTATGGTTTTGTGATTTGGTTATATTCCCAATTCTAACAATTCCGGGGTTTAAAAACATTTCAATAACAGTTCTTGGTTGCTGAATGTGATTGTAATATATAAGAACTTGATTTTTATTTTTTTTTAATGTGCATGCTTTCAGCATTTCCCATTCTGATAGGATATTTGGTGTGTTAATAAAGCTTGTACAGAGGTGAAGCTATATTTTCATATAGTAATTACCCATTCAGATTATATCAGTGCAGGCAGGAAGAAAATACAGATTAAACAAGGTCTAAACCAAAAGTACTTGGAAGATCAAGTTTCTTACATTAGAGCCTCCTGGGAAATTCACAGACATGTTAATTACTGCTTTTTGTCTATAAGTTCTTCAATCCTTTAATGGAATATACCGATGTACAGACACAGAGAGGATCTCTATGTACTGATCTAGGAAAGCAGTACATGCTGTTATCTGCAATTCAACAGAGAATGATACATTGATCTTTGACAAGCAAAGGGCAAAAGGAGGGTTATGATCTGGCATTTTCAAGCAGCACCAGTAAAGCAAAACCTTAGGAACACTACCATACCATCTCAAACCCTTTGTCATAAAAGTGAAGATGTTTGCTCTGTGTTGTTTAACCACAGTAACACACAAAAGTACAGGATGTTCTCACCACAGTCTATCAATACTTACTAGAGACTAGAAATCAATAGAAGGCTTAGCATGCTTTACTTGAAATAGGGAATTGTAGGGTAGATAATCAATAAGTTGTAACATGTTTTATAAAGAAGCTTTGTGACTTGTTACAAACAGCAGTCCCTGAAATCAGCAAGGACTAGATAACATTAGCGGTTTCTCACAAGAACTAGTTCCTAACTGGCTGAAGCTGACCTTGTAGTTTCGAGAGAACCCAAGAGAACTTTGTGCGTGCGCAAGACCAAGGGGTTAAGAGTGCATGGCGAGGAAGACCTATGGCCTTCATCCCCCATGACCCCAGAAGACCACCACCAGAAGATACTGCGCAAGCGCAAGGAGGAGGAGCCCTAATTTTAATACAAAGCGGGGACAGGTCATACGTATGTATAGGCGTACTAGGAAATCTCATGTATATGCAACAGTTACTGTATAAATTTAGAGCAAATTGTCATGACAGGTGCACATGGTTTTGGTGGGACTACCCCCCGTGCTGCCCATCGCTGAATAAACATACCTACTTTACAATCTTACAGATTGTGGAGTCTGCTTTCCGCACGTCATACTGGCCTGAATTAGAGCTACTGGGTCATCTCACACAGGTCATGTACAACAAACTCTTTGCTTCAGTTCTCCGCACCTCTTGTTTCCCTCACCTTGTATCCCTGCCGTGGTTTAAGCCCAGCCGGCAACTCAGAACCACGCAGCCGCTCGCTCACTTCCCCACCTTATTCCTCTCTCAGCTCCCGGAGGGATGGGGAGGAGAATCAGAAGAATGTAACTCCCACAAGTTGAGATAAGAGCAGTCCAGTAACTAAGGTACAATACAAACCACTACTGCTGCCACCAATAATAATAATGATATGGGAAATAACAAGGGAAAAGGACACAACCGCTCACCACCCACCAACCGATACCCAGCCTGACCCGAGCAGCGATCTGGGCCTTCTGGGTAACTCCCCCCAGTTTATATACTGGGCATGACGTGCTGTGGTATGGAATACCCCTTTGGCCAGTTTGGGCCAGGTGTCCTGCCTCTGCTTCCTCCTGGCTTCCCCTCCTCTCTGGCAAAGCATGAGACTGAGAAAGTCCTTGGTCAGAGTAAACATTACTGAGCAACAACTAAAAACATCGGTGTTACCAGCGTTGTTCCCAGACTGAAAGTCAAAACCACAGCACTGCACCAGGCACCAAGAAGGAGAAAAATGACTGCTGTAGCTGAACCCAGGACAATACCCCTGCTTCAAAGAGAAAGGCTGTGGAAGGAGCAGCCTGAGCTCTCATGTGCCAGCCAAAGAAGACTGTGGGCACCAGGAACAGAGTAAGGCCTTTTCTGTGCAGGGAGAAGCACAATATGCATCCCCTTGTTTACCAGAGAAAAAGAGGAGATGATATTCCCCAAGGAGAATGCCTCTGTATAACAGTGTCCCCAGGTTAACTTGGAGCCAGGACTCAGATGTATCACACTTACCTGGGCTGTGGCTAAGGAGGCAAATTAGCCCTACACAAATAAAATATCTGTCAGGCAAAGCAGAGCTGTGTACATTCCCTCTGAAACACTTGCGCGTGTGAGTGCCAAGAAAGGCAATCTGCTGGTACTGAGCATGCACTCAGCAGCCTCACAAAAGGCCAGTTCTCTGCATGAGCAGGGCAGGAGGGTGCCATGTCCCACAAAACAAATTGCTACTGTTCAAACGCCTGAGAACAGGCAGAAGGAGAGGCTGCTATTGAGTGCTCTGACTATCTTGCACTCTCTCAGGATAAATGCCTCTTACAGAAAAGGCTGCTTCAGTATTTCTGGAATGCAGCAACATAGTACATCAGGTTAGTGGGAACAGGTAAATGAACCTTATTTACTTACATCAGAAAGACTGTTTTGTTAGACTTTGTTTTTCTTCCAGTGGGCCATCAGATTTTTACAAGGTCAAGTGGCATTTGACTCCAGGCATTCAATCTATTAGGAATAGACAGGAGGGAATTAGCCTAATGTCAGCTCAGGAAAAGTGCTTTTAATACAGACATCTTTTTTCTACAGAAAGGAGACTTTTGTACTGCCTCTGCTTCAGTTTCATATTAGTTATTTCTTAACTTCTTTGGAAACTCAGAGCTTGAACTGACAGATGTCTCTCGTTTTATTAAGCACAGCTATTTATATAACATGACTTACTTATTGCTTCTTAGTTCACTTCAGCGATTAGCATTTTCTGCACCTCTTGAAGCAGTGCAATAAAAATGAGAGCCAAAGGCAGCAGAGAACCTCTTCCAACCTCCTTCGTTCTTCTGCACAAGTATTCGCTTGCAAATACCAAACACAAACGGGGTGTTTTCTCCCTTTGCCTAGTGTGAAATGCAGGAAAGATGAACAGAAGCTCCTTGGATTCATCTCTTACTTGATAAACAGATGATCCAGTTTCTAACACAGAGTTTAAACCTATGCTGTGTTCTTCCAAGCAAGCACAGAGAGGCAGAGGCTTCTGCTCAGCGTCTCAGAGCATTTTCTATGAGAGTTGTCCTTCTATAACCCCTTTCTCCCATGCTGCAAGTGTATCTACACCAAACCCAGACCAAAGATGACACCCACTGCACAGCCCACCTTACCTGCTTCCAAGTAACACTGGTTTCTCTGCACAGGATCACGAACAGATATTAAAAGTGGCCTCTGAGATGCCTTTCTCTTAGCAGTAGGCTGGTTCCTACCCTCATGCATGAGTACATCTTATGAATTTCCCTGGAGAAATGAAAAGCTGAAAGGAACTTGTTAGAGTAGGCTGAGAGACAAATTAGGAGTTGGGGATGCAAATTAGTGCAAAGGCATCCTCAGTAGACTGCTAGAGAGTTACAAGATGCAGATGTATCTTAGATGAGGGACAGTCCTGCAAGGCAATTACCAGGAGCCTCAGCACTTAAGCCACCTATTAGATAAGAGACTTAAGGGAACTATTTTTCACGGGCAGGAGGGAGAAACATAATCGAATTCATCTTTTCCACTCAAGTGGATCTAATGCTATACAACATCTGTATGTCCAGGGAATTACTTTCTTTTATTTAGGATACCAAACTGTCCAGATATCAAACTGTCCAATTACATGACAAAGCACTTATAAACCCTGTTATACAGTTTGTAAGATGCAAGCAGACAGAGAGCCACAGAGAGCTCTAAGATAAACATTGCCAAAAGAAAAAACAGCAAGCACAGATTCTTACTAAAGAAAACACCTGTGTGATGGAAGGATGTAAGTAGGGAGTTACGTATTAAAGGATCTCTTATTAAATTGTTATTTTATGTCTAACTCACAGTGGGTTGCTAAGGTTTTTTCAATGTCCCAAATTAATTATAATCCAGTCCCAGCACAATCACCCTAACAGAATTGACTAAAGAAACATACCAATAAAGAGTTAATAGACATGCAAAATTAAATCTCATAGCTAGATTCATTACTTTTGCCTTTATATAAGGTGAGGAAGAAGACAGGTACATAATGAACCGTAGTCTTGCACTTTGAACATTGAGAATGAAGTAAAATAATGTTTTTGAAGTGTGACAAAAGGAAATCACTGAATTATGTATTCAGAAAGTACTAATCCTGGAGGAAAAAAAAAAAGAAAGTAAGAAAGAAGTATAAAGTAACTTATAAAGGAGAATATCCCCTGCAAACAGTGTAATTTTCTCAATTGTCAGTTTTCCTTCTGTCTTACATTAATTCCCAGATACAGTTCACAATTCATGCCATGCACATATGTGTTCACACATTTCTGAAGGCTGTTCAGTTTCTGCAGTTCACTTTTTTCTCTAATAATAGAGCAAACATATTAGATAGTCCACTACACCCCCTCAGAAATGTAGGATGAAAGTCTTCAATACTATTGCTGTTGTCATGTCTGGTCCATTTTTAGCGACGTTCTCAGTTCCCTCACAAAATTCCTGTTAGAGAGGGTTTCTTGGTCATTCCTGTCATCCAAGCCTTACCTTCATCTTGCTGTTGTTAGTCTTGTCTCAAAAAATGATTCAGAATAATCACTTTCATCAACTACTTTCATCAACACATGCAGGCAGTATCTTGTATATGCATAGTAAACACACAAGAATTTATGATCGTTAGCTTGAGGTTTTACTGTGGATGTATTCTCGTCTGAGCCATGTTTCATTTCAGGAACCCAAAGTCTTTCTTCTGTCCCTCCATGAATGCTATTGTGATAGAAAACAGCTCAATGTTCAAAGCCAGCCTTCATCATAATTCATGATTACTGTGGTCAGTAAGTATTTGCAATACTATAGAATGTTTTATGCTGAAGTCAATCCCTAATTTCTCCTACCCTGCGAAGTCAATGAAGAACATTTCAGAGCCCAAGTCTTGTCTGTGTTGTTTCCGTCATCTTCCAGTTTAATGTGATCTTTTTCATGCTTACCTTTTCCTGTAATTGACAGATCAGGTAACCTCTTGAAGTTATTTTGGCCAAGATCTTCCTGAAAGAAAGGCTGACTTCAAAGTTAGATTAGGGTGCTCAGGATCACATCCAACTGAATTTTGAAGATGAACATTTCCTGTCCTCTCTGGGCAGCTGTTTCCAGTGTTTGACCACTGAACGACATATGAAGAGTATTTTTCCTATTATATATGAGAGAATTTCCCATGTTGCAAGTTGTGATAGCTACCTCTGTACCTTTGCCTCCTATCTAACCACCCTACTAGGTAGCTGCAAACAGCCATTAGATCCTCTTCTTTTCCAGAAAGTAGCTCCCTAGGTCTAGGAGCTAAGCATTTACAGGAAGCAGCTGCAAGATGTATGGCTCACAAGTCCTTTTCTGAGCTTGCAGGACCTGCTGCGTCTCACAGGGAAAGGAGTGTGAATGCTGTCACTGAAAAGTGATCAGCATCATCTTGCACTCTCTAAGGGGCATCATCTTCCCTCTCTACTGAGAGGCTTAACTTCTAATTTGGAACAGATAAATGCAGTCTTAATAATACATCATAGAATCATAGAATAGTTAGGGTTGGAAAAGACCTTAAGATCATCTAGTTCCAACCCCCTGGCCATGGGCAGGAATAACTTGCACTAAACCAGGTCACCCAAGACCCCCATCCAACCTGGCCTTGAACACCACCTGGGATGGAGCATTCACAACTTCCTTGGGCAACCTATTCCAGTGACTCACCACCCTCACAGTGACGAACTTCTTCCTTACATCTAATCTAAACTTCCCCTGTTTGAGCTTGAACATATTACCCCTTGTCCTGTCACTTCAGCCCCTAGTGAAGAGTCCCTCTCAGCATCCTTATAGGCCCCAAATCACTTATAAATAGTTTCAGATGTTGAGTGATGGACTCTAGCTCCACCACTGAGCAGCTGACCAGTGGTGGAACACAAATCATACCAAAAGCATTAATACAGTTTTGAGCACAGCCATGTCATCCAATTGTCTCAAATCCTACTAAAACGCAGAAGCAGCAACCTTACTTCAATAACAACACCTTACTGTAGTACTCCAGAAGGTCCTATCCTAAGCCACCACCTCTAACCTTTCAATTCTTGAACATGACTGATCACTGACTGAAGCTTGTGAGCTTATGAGCTCTCTCTCCTCCCTACTGTGCACATTAGTTCAGGACCCTCACAATTTCCAGGTGACCCCACTGCTGCTGTTGTATGTTTTTGACATTTCTTTCATATTAATGTCTACCAAACATGTCTATTTCTCCATAAAGATTGAACAATGGGGTTCAAATGTTTTACTTGGCATTGGATTTTGTAAAATTTGTTAAAGCTATACTTATTCTTCTAAGAAAATTTTAATTTCAAGTGAAAAAAAAGGGCAGATAATAGCCACCTCTTCTTGTCTATATTCTACCCTCATTTCTATTTCAGTCAGTCAGTAATAATTTCCTACATTTCCACCAATAACATGCATTTACCTAAAAAAGAATCTGCTGCACATTAAAAAGGAAGAAGATTGAAATGCTCAGATACCACACTGAGGGGTATTACACTAAAGCCAAAACCCTAAACACAAGCAGACAGAGACATCAAACACGTAACCAAATTGCTTTCTGGATGCAGAAATTTCATGTATTTCATAGACATTGCTCCCTCTAATGGGAAGTTAGGGTTAAAGTTGCAGATAGACCCCGTCCAGTATAGTCCACGAAAATTTGGGATATGGTTCACACCACTTTCTGGAGGATCTCCAGTCAGACTTGAAAAAGAAGTTACTAGAAGTTACACGGGAAATGAGAAGATGAATGCCATAGCAGGGGATAAGAACTTAGACAGACCAGCACTGATTGGGCAATGATTAAGAGAAGAGAAATTACACAAGTTGCATGAACGGGATGCTACAAATATCATCCACACATAAGGGGAGCCTCATGAAGGGGACACAGAAGATGTGAATGTCCACAGAAGTGGTTGCACAGGGGTAAAGCTGCTTCAGAGAGAACAAAGAAATAGAAGGTGAAAGAGAAAGAACTGCAACATGCTCAGGCCCAGTGTTTAATAGTTCCAGTGTACAATATCATAACAATGCACTTCTCTTTATTTTCTCTTTCAAGCTGCAGATCAGTTGGAAGCCTGATGTATTCATGTGAAGTCTTTGTTTTTACTTGGACTTCAGGAAAGAACATTAACTAATGGGATTTAGTTTTGCATGTTCCTCTAATTCTGTTTTTGCTGGGAAAGCTCTTAATTCATTCTTGGGTCTCACCTCTGATTCATTCTTTCCAACCTGACCTCAGAGGAACCAGGGACTGAGACAAAGCTTGGGAACTACAACTCTGGCCTGAAACTAGCAACAATTACCACAATTACCATCTGCTTCCCACAAAACTGGAAAAACAGAACCTCAGCCCTCTTCCATATTGCCTTGGCTGCCTTCCCTTCAACGTGGTACGTCTTCTCCAGGTTTTGTTGCGGGAACTGACAAGAAAAGGCGTGCAGCTGGGAACATATTGGCTTCCATGCTGATATTCCATCACTTAAGAAAAGGGTGAAGAAATGAAACTGGTATTACAATTCACAGAGAAAGTGTGTTCCAAAGTCCTCTGAAGTCAGTGGAATTAATCCCACCAACGTCATCACGTATTGGCGTAAGGCCTTAGTAAATATAGTATTAATAAAGAAATCATTGTACGTGGTGGGTGCAAAAAAGATGTCTCAGCAGTTCAGTAACCACAGTTGAGGAAGGAGTAGAGGCAAAGATTGAGGCAACCATTACTAGAGGTGAAGGCTCTAAAAACATGGATGTCAGACCAAACTGAGGTATGGAAGGGAAGTTGAAAGATATGAAAGCTAGACTGAAGTTGGTCCAGTATCATCTACTGCTAGAGGGCAGCAAGCATGTTGTTGTACTCTGATGTGCCTTTTATTCCTTGAAACACTTTCTTACCTCTTCAAATTTCTTCATCCTTACCTGATATTTGCTACTTCTTTTCCTAACTGTATCTACGCTATGTACACTGTACTCTTCACTAGGGGCTGCAGTGACAGGACAAGGGGTAACAGGTTCAAACTTAAACAGGGGAAGTTTAGATTAGATATAAGGAAGAAGTTCGTCACTGTGAGGGTGGTGAGGCACTGGAATGGGTTGCCCAAGGAAGTTGTGAATGCTCCAACCCTGGCGGTGTTCAAGGCCAGGCTGGACAGAGCCTTGGGTGACATAGTTTACTGTGTGGTGTCCCTGCCCATGGCAGGGGGGTTGGAACTAGATGATCTTAAGGTCCTTTCCAACCCTAACTGTTCTATTATTCTATGATTCTATGAAATTAACACTTTAATTCACATAACCTGCACAGAACAGCATTTAAATGTATTTTCTGCTTAAATTAACAATAAAATGTGTTTGCATAATAGCTTGTCAAGCTAGCTCACCTCTAGTAAATCAGTTCTACGATCATAGAATCATAGAATGGTTTGGATTACAAGGGACCTTAAAGATCATCTGGTTCTAACCCCCCTGCCACAGGCCAGGTTGCTCCAAGCCCCTGTGTCCAACCTGGCCTTGAACACTGCCAGGGATGGGGCAGCCACAGCTTCTCTGGGTGACCTGTGCCAGTGTCTCACCACTTTCACAGTGAAGAATTTCTTCTTTATAGCTAATCTAAATCTCCCCTCTTTCAGTTTAAAGCCACTCCCCCTTGTTCTATCCCTACATGCCTTTGTAGGGTATCCCTACATGCCCTTTGTAGGCATGTCCCTCTCCAGATTTCTTGTAGCTCCCTTTAGGCACTGGAAGGCTGCTCTGAGGAGTCCCAGAGCCTTCTCTTCTCCAGACTGAACAAGCCCAGCTCTCTCAGCCTGTCTTCACAGAAGAGGTGCTCCAGCCCTCTGATCATCTTCATGGGCTGTGAGCGCACGCTACCAGCTCATCTTGAGTTTCTTACAGCCTGGTCTTCTCCCTGTAAGATCCACAACATGACCTTCAGACACCAATGGACATTCTTCAAATTCTTAGGGTCCAAGTTCATAATTGTTGGTAATGTTCATCGGTCGTAGAAGAAGCACTTCCTCTTTGCCTGCTTGTCTGTACTTACATACTTGATGTAAGATAGGCAGTGAATAGCTCATCCGTTTGCTAGACAATGTGGCTTTTTACTCAGTAAGCCAATAGGAATAGCTCTGCGTTGTAGGCATGTAGATGTGTTGGATTTCACCTGAGCTACAACAGCAGGTACCGGGTGGTCTCTGTACTGTTTCTCTTCTTCTCTTGTGCTGCCAAGTCCTCGGTAGAGAGGCTGCCCTAGCACTTGTGGTTACATCAGCCCTGCACAACAGGAGGAGCAATATGAGATCTGGCAGCATTGCACTGATGTTGATCCATGGGGACTTTTCTCCCCGGGAGTCTGCGCTTGTCTGATTTTTTAATAGCTATTTACACTTTCCATCACCTTCTTTTCATAGGGAAAATATCGTCAGACTGTAAAATACTAAGAGTTTCCACCAGGGAGCAGCATTTATTCATTTGTGAAAGACAAGAGGGTCCAGCCTGAAAGGATCAGGCACCCGAAGCTGAAAAACAGACGCAGAAATCTCTTGCATAAGAGAAAATGTTTGCAGATTGGCAGACAACCAGGTAGGGGTGAGGGAGGGAGGGCAGGTTAAACAGTTGGCACTAGTTGTCTCTTGTCTCTTCATCGGTGTGATGCCTCTGCGAGCATGACTTGGAATTTACAACTAGAGAGGTCGGATCCTCAGAGGCAGTGCCAGCAGATGAGCAGGATCAAAACATTCCCATTTAGGGAAACATTTTCATCAAAATGTTCACAGTGTTCTCCCTGGTTCAGAATTATTACTTCAGGTACTGGAAATCTGGATTAACCTCTCACTAATAATGTGTGCATAATACTAATGTGTACACGATCCTAATAACAGCATATTTTGCCCTTAGAAGACTAATAGGGCTCTTCAGCCATCTAGGCTACTGTCTGTTTTGAAAGCTTTCAATTTTAAAAATACCCTTCTAGGGATATTTCTTACCATGAAATCTTAACAATTTCAAATCCACAGTCACGAATGTCACAACTTTGAAATCAGCTTGTTCCACAGGGAGAGACAGTCAGGCTGTGAACAAGGGCAGAGAAGAATATTTTAGTACTTGGAAACTGTATTAAAAAAACCCCTCTTCACTACATAAGTGAACTTACATTAAAAAACATTTTATAACCCCCCTGTACCTCACTGGCAGCACTCGTGGTGCTGTCGCAATGCTCCAGCCTATCCTTGTGACAGTCAACCTTCCCCAGCTCTGCACAGCAGCCTCCTGTTGCTGCCCCCTCAGAAGTGCCTGTGTCCCAGTGGCGAAGCTGCAGCGCGGGTGGATCAGTCCATGCAGAGTTAGGTGACTGCTATAATATAAATAGACATACCAAAATTGGCTTTAAACCCTCAGGCTAGATTACAAGTGTGGTGAAGCTCTTGTAATCAACGAGACACACAAACAGCATGCGCTTGTGTGATCCTCTACAGGATCCTGGGACTCTCAGTGTAGGTTTAGCAGGTAAAGCGTGTGCCACTGACAGCTCAGGTGTTCAATCCCCAAGTTAGGAAGACAAAACCTAAAATGTTATATATCTTTCTAGCACCTTGGCTTTCCTTGCAGTCAGAAATGTGCATAGTTGTAAGTTATATCAAACTGACTTTTACAGTCACACCTTACTTTCATTGTATTCTTTCTCTTTATGTTGAAGTTAAAGGTTTGCTTTAGTAAGGCTGTTATGATTATTCAGTTGTCTTAAATATGTGTTCCCATATCTTCATTTACCTAGATTTATTTTTTAAGTATAAACTTACTTTGTGTAAACTTAACTTTGTATGTCCTGGATCCATAAGGCTTGGTTCTGAGATAACAGCAACATTCCTGTAATATTTTTTTAATCCTCAAATTACTATATTCTTTTAGCCTTAACTGCAGATTAACGTAGCTTTGTTTCCTGGCATCTCTTACATATTTTTAAATAATTAAAACTGTGTATATGTTCTTTCAGTGAGAAGCCCAAAGCCAGTGTTTTCACTAGTTTGAAAACTGGTAGGCCTGGTATTAAATTCCTTTTACAATTTCAGCTTTAAGGAGTAGATCTGTCAGTACAGAAGAGAATCCACAAAGCATCAGCCAACACGACTCAAATGGCAGCAACTCCAGTGTAATGCAGTGTCCAATGTACCTTGGTAAATCTTTCTCTTAACTTGCAATGTGGAAACCAAATACACACACCTGAATTAACTAAGAGGTGTGTGAACAATAAGGTTAGCATGTGGCTTGAAAGTGGATGGGAATAAGGAACACATCTGTGACAAATAGGGAATAATCATTCTGGGTGGATGGAGAGTCCAGCCCAGTTCCTTGCCTTCATCAGCCACAGATGGAGACTTCATGGATTTCTGGGGAAGAGCATAGAAGCAGCACAAGGATCTAGAGTTACATGCCCAGGCATTCTCCTAGCCTCCAGCATCTTACAACGTGGGAACTTTCTGAGCAAGAGTCACTGTCTTCGTATCTGCAGCATTTTTTTTTTATTCAATACTGGATCCAGCTTCCCCTTGAACTCTCAGGAGCCACGTTCTTAGTGTTCTGTTGCAAGGACTCCCACAGCTCCTCTTCTGTCTGGAACTCTTCCACAACTCCTTTACACGCTAAGCAATGAGCTGTCTTCCTTGGTCTGTCTGAACCCATCACAAGCTATTCATTTGATACCTCCAATTACTGCACGAAGAAAGGAGGCAAAATGTATCCACCTGCTCCTCTTGATAGCTCTCCACCCACCTCAGGGGTCTTCTAGCTGTGCTGAAGATGCTTAGCTGTTCCTTCATGGGAGTCATTCCCTGCAGGACCAGCCACTAAGGACAGCCAAGGACACTGACTACACTCAGGGCTACCAGAGTCACCAGAGCAGTGACCGTGACCAGCCCTATAGCATCTGCCCCCTGTGCAAAGTGGAGTCAAACCAACAACTCTCGAGGGACCCTTCAAGCCCCGCTGCCCAAGCTGCACAAACCCCCACGTTTCTTTGTCTGCAGCAAATGCTTCAGAGTGGTATGGTATTAGCTGAACTCAATTTAAATGAACCGCAGCCTAGCCACAGCAGCATGGAGCACAGCAGAGGGTAATTTACTCTGCCTCTTAGCAGGGATCCTTAAAGAGTCATGACAGGTCCAAGTAATCTGTCAAAGAGCAGCCCAAGGAGCCAGAAGTCTCTGGATACTAATCCGTTACAAACAATAGACTCATTATATGCAAATTAACAGGAGAAGTGGTGATTGGCCACTACATCTACCAAGACAACTGTTCCATTTAAAAGGAACTTTAACTACCTTGAAATCTATACGTTTAAAAAATTAAGTGACCACAGTTTGCATCCTCATACAGCCTGTGCATGGACCCCCTTAATGCTGCCGACACAGCAAGCTGGAAATAGTGCTCAGCGATTGAAATCCACAGGAAAACAATAACAAATCAATGCAGACACTGAATTTCTTAAACAGCCCTGGTTTTAATTAATTTTAATTCCCTGCTCCATCAAGGATTTACTTGTTAAATGTCAGAAAATCCATCCAAATCCAGGGAGTGGTGTATTTGTGGAGCAGATACATGGGAGGTTTTTATACGTGGCTGTTTTCTTACAGAGGAGTCAAAGCTGAACCTGAGGAGCAGAGCAGCAGCTAGACAGCGCCTGACAAACTGGAGCAGTTTCCCACCTTGGTTCGAAGTTAAGCAACAGCTCAGTAGTCAACTGCTTACTGCTTTCTCCAGCTGATACTTGATTGTGGGAAGGTTATGAGTTTTCTGATGCCAGTGCACAAAGCTGATCTTAATTAAAATATTCCATTGAAAATATTTCATAAGATAGGAATAGAAAACTGACGCCAGTCTGTCACAACTCACTAGACAGCTTGAAATCTGGAACTGGGTTGGCAGGTCAGGAGCTGCTATTGCTGTACTGAGGCCAAATGGAGTCCTGGGCAGAAGGTTTGGCTTCTAGATGGGGGTGGGTTTTTTGTTTTGTTGTTGTTTGGTTTGAGGTTTTTTTTTAAAGCACACCAAGTCAAATGTGTTTATAGTGCTTTTAGGTAGATAACAAGCCTATAGGGTCTTTATGACCCTGTTTTGTTCATGGTAACAACATGTAGGTTAAGTAAATATTAACTTCCATAGATGTGGTGATAGAGCATTTTTAAAAATTGGGCTTATAGGGATGGATCTAGTTTCCCAAATATACACACCTATTTCTGAAAATCTCAGGCAGAGTTCAACACAAGTTGACTCACCAGCTCACCTCTCCCCTTCATAGCTCAAAACCCCATTCTCACTTTTAGCTTCAGTTCAAAAGGACAATTAATCTGACACACTGGAGCGCACTAAAGCACAGCTAATTTCCTATGCCAGTCAATGCATAAAGCCCAAGGAGCTGAAATCTGTGTGATGCTCTGGCTGCTCCAACTATAGTGTGGATCAGGAGTGATAGGGAGCAGTTATCCAGCTGCTCATTTTAGTCCTCTGTCCCACGTCATCAGATATTTTCATAATCACTAAAATTACACATCCCTCTTCCCTGTGAAAAAAAATGTACATAATTGTCAGGCTGGAGGCATGTGCAACAGATGCACACACCGGTAAATGCGGGGTTCACCTCTGCTCCTGTTCACTGCCTCACTTTGGAGGGCTTTTTCATAAGAAAGTTCTCAGCCCACAGGATCCCAAGCACCAGTGCTGTTGCATCAGTGATGATCATACCATGCAGCACACAGAAGACTTTGAAGGCTTTTCCTAATTAAGCTATTTCAGCTGTAGACATAGGATAGGGGAATGTGACTCAGCCTACATACAAAAATACTTTGCACTTACATGTGTTCTCCTTCCAAGGATTTTAGTGTGCTTTCCAAAAGAACTCATTTAGCCTCACAATATCCTTGGGTGCTTATTGAAGGAACAATTTCCCCACACTTCCTGATAGAAACATTGGCAAAGAGGTCATAGGTCCAATTTTCAGATGTTTTCAGTGCAGAAATATGCATGCGTAATGCAGGCATATTGCTGAAAATTATTCTTAATTTTACTAACGACACATGCAGATGACCAGCCAGACACATGAATGGTCACTTTAATCCATATCCAGCTGTTGTTTGGCCGAAATAAGCATTAAAAAATTATGTATATTTGTAACCCCTAAACTTCTGAGCTTCAGGCTTAAAGGTCACAAAGAAAATATGTAAGTTTATTCAGTGCAGCCTTGCAGATAGCTTCAGTGACCCTGGCTGTTTTAATACCAAAATGTGCTTCTTTTTTTTTCAGTAAAGCCATGATGTTGTTTAATCTACTGAAGCAAACCTTTAACAGAGATCTTTGGTGATGCTGTTACTGATGAGTGCAGCAAGGATCTTTGTGACAAGCAGGAAGCACAGACATTGACAAGTCCCACGCTCTGACAGACCCACCTCAAATTCAGGGGAAAGTATGAACTGGAAAGACAGATACCTTTTTATTTCACAAAGTTTTGCAGATGAAAATATTTTCCCACAATGCAAAGAGTTGTCCTGTCCTCTTTTTGCACTGCTCATTTTTATGATATTCTGAGTAATTTCCCTTTTAGAATTCTTTTTCTTCCCTCCACAGGCCGCCATCCCCAAAAGTATCATATTCATCCTTCTTCTGACTGGATTTTTGAATAATTGTTTTGGAGTCTGGTTTTATGTCCCTTGAGACTCATATCTAAGGATCAGCAAACTGGCTCATATAACTTACAAACTGACCGGAACCATAATTCAGAACTAAGGAAATATTTTGAGGTTACAAAAAAAATCAGCGTACTTCTTGCATTCAGACACCTCACTACTTCCATCTCCTGGAATCAGCTGGGATGCCAAATAATGCTGGGTTACCTGCTGCCTCAGGAGTCTGGATACCCTTTTGAAAACCCCACTGGCTTACAAAGCTTCTGCTTTCTTGAGCCCCTCTTTCTACACCAAATTGCCAATTGTTAGCGACTGTCATTGAGAGCTATTTTCCCCTTTGTCTATTTCTTTCATTCAATTGTGCAATAATGTCCAGTTCCTTTTGTGTTTGGGACCGTGCATACGAGGCAGTTGGAAGAAGACATTCAGAAAGGAATAGGAAATCAAAAGAAATGAATGAAAAAAGAACTATTTGCTCTTGACTTCCAAACCCATCCACCACCCAACCCCGCCCCGCACCCCCAATATTCTTCCAGTTTTCACAGTGTCTTTTATCCCAGATGAGAAATTGTGTGATTTTCTGATCTGCTCCCCTATTAAAAACATGTAAAGATACACAGTCTACCTTATTTATTGAGAGACCCCCTATAAATAAATCTAATCCAAAGGCTTTCTGTAGGTGCTTTCTATCTTCATCCTCATCCTAGGTGGATCTAGGCTGATGCAGCTCAGCACCTCTGAGAAGACAGGCATCTCACAGGATCAGTGGCTAGGTTTTGCCACACGCATTTGTTTTGCTTGATTTACCTGGCATGTAACCTACATTGCTGACGTCTTTTGAGTAAGACCATGTAAACATGTAGACTCCTTGTCTAAGGGTGAAGAGAGGTAGTGGGGAATCACCAGAGAAATTCTGTGGGGATTATTTGTTCAGAAAATACGAGGTGGCCTTTCATTTTTATTCATTATATTCCTGTTAGCAATGACACCACTAAAATTTTCTCATTACACTACATATAAGTCCTTTTCGTGAGTGTAGTTTCTTTTAGGACATTCGTAGACACAGTTGCATCAAAACAAAAAGAAATACTTAATATAGAAAGTTCCAGGCACAGAATTTATTTCTGCTTTCACTGAAAGAGACAGGAGTTTTGCCATCGATTTTAAGGGAAGAAGTCTCAGATCTTCAGCTACTACAGCTGTTTCAATGTCTGCTGGAATTACTCTTTTTTCAAATGGGAGTTCATCTGTTTTCATGTCAGGCTGTGTACACCAAGTTAACAAGGCTTATTTGGAATGCATGGCTGGGTGGATGTGATTCTGTTGAAATAACAGATGTTCCAGTAGTTGAACTAGGCATCCAAAGTGATAAAATCAAAACTCGCTTGTCAACTGGAACCTATTTCAAACATGGTGCTCTGATAAAACATTGTCCTGCTGTCTGTCTTGCTCTGGTCCTGGCTTTACAATCATAGTAAAATCTGAGGGTGGGAAAAACCACAAAACCCAACAAAAACCAAACAAAAAAGAAAAAGCTGGTGTTCAGTGTCTACAAATTATTTAAGATATCCCTCCTGCTTTAACTGTTCATCTAACTTAACACACCCGCTGTTGTACCCATCAGCTCTGTTCAAGTGTTTTTTTTCTATACCATCTTCTGCTGGAGTAACTACTCAGAGAAGACAGTTAGCAACACTTCTAAATTTACAGACACAGGTCAAGACTATTGGGCATGACCTTGCCGGCAGATATGTGGCTAAAGCTAAATGACTGCTTGCCTGAATGGAGGTACTTGTATTGTCCATTTTTTTTCCAGGGTTGCAGGTCCAGGATCAGAACCTACTGAATATTCATTTGCTAGGACAATTTTAGCTTCACCATTTGTAAGTGAAGCATCTTTTTTGTATATTAAAATGCACTTCTGGCTTTTGGTTTTAATATTTGAGGAAAAATAGGGAAGTTCACAAACTTAATAGAACAACTGTAGGTAGGACTGAAGTTTTTGTCAGGGGAAGTCACCCACAGATATTCCTACATTTCAGCAGTGTTAATTCAATTAGTCTGAAAGTAATTCCAATAGAGTATTGTTATCCACAATGGTGGAAGTTCTAGGATCTTCCTTTGAAAGCACTTTTATTGCCATGAAGACTGAATGCCAAAAGCTAACTTAAATTTTCCGGCAGCAGTTTGCAGAACCTGATCCAATTCCCACTGAAGGTAACAGAGCCATTCCAATTACTCCTCCAGTAAGAAGAATTTATTATGACAGTGTCTCACTCTTCATTGACCCCTGTTCAATTTATCTTCAGCAATAATCCCCCCATTCCCAATCTCTGTGCTAAACTACTACTGAAACAATTTCCCTCTCTTCACCTCATCTTATCTATTTATTTCATGACTTCTTCTCCTTCAGACCACTTCATACTGACTTTTGCTGGATCCCAATGATTGATTTCAACTCAGTTTGCCAAGATGAAATTCTAAAGTTGATTGGATTTTCAGTCTTCCCAGACCTCCTTCACCCATAATTTGAAGTCTGCTATTGTCAGCAAGGCAAGTATTGAGACTTAAAGTTGCTGGCAAATGAAGTAGAAAAATGTATGCAATTTGGGATTACTGGAACACTGGGAGCCTTTTTTCTCACATTTTTGCTTTGTGGATGGCAGGAATAATGTAAGAGGAAACTCAGAACCACTTTGTCATTCACACCTTTGGCAGTTCATCCCTTTAGAAAAGCAGCTGCTACTGCCAAACTATTTTATTGGTGCTGAGTATTGCTAAGAGAATTACTGGAGGTACAGGATGCAGGGGAAGAATAGGCACTCTACTTCTCTACTGACAAATGGTATCATTCTACCTGTAATTAACTAAGACCTACCAGATAAAATACCTTGGCATGATGACTTGGTAATCACTTAAGAACCCTGTTGAATCAGGTGTCACAAATGAGACTCAGCATTAACTCAGCTATAAATTGGAGTTTTAACAGCTAGAAGCCTATTACAGCCAGTATTAACTAATATTTTTAGATCATTAAAGTCCTTGGCGAAGAACTGATAGTCTTAGAGTTACCCATAAATCTATTTCAATATAGTTTCATGGATATCACTATCAGTGATGATCTGCTGTGCACAGGTACTGCGCTCACTTTGAGAACACTACGAATTAACGGTCATAATTAAGGTGTTCCAGCTGAAGACGTTTATAGTGGCCACAGTGACAGGTCTAACAGTGCTGCTGGTCTTTGTGTGGTGGTGGAAGAACAGCTGTCAGGAGTCAAACAACAGGATCTGGTGGCCAAACACTGTCAACAGCCAGTAACAGAGGCCAAAAGAAGAGTCCAAGGGCAGGTCAAGCATATAGTGATGATTCCCCAGCCTCCCCTCCCAGCCTACAGCAGTCTGCAGCTCATCAACCTCCTTTCCAGAAGAGGGATCTATACATTCAATAGCCCTTAAGGGATTTCTTTCCTTTTCTTTTCCCACAAATGTGGCTACTCAGGTTAGAAGCTGCGTAAGCCTTTCGGCATCCACCACTGACCATACAACTGTTTGTTCCACAGCTTCACTAGCAAGGGATGAAAAATTTTCATCTTCTCTTTAATAAAAACTGTCACTCAGCCATTTAATGTTCTTTACTTCTAATGTAGAGAGAAACAGTGAACAGCCATTTCCTACATTCATTATTCATTGGTTTATAAAAATATGTCCTATTTACCCTCATTTATCTCTTTTCCAAGCTGAAGAGTCCTAGACCATTTGTTCCTGATGTTAGAACTCTTCTGCACATTTGATCATCTTTGCTGCTCTTCTCTGAATCTTTCTTTACTATCACATCCTCTTGAGATATAGCATCTGAACTGCGTGAATTCCTCCATAGATACACCATGCACTCTACACATTGTAGAAAAATTATGATTTTTCTTGTTCTTCATTTCCTGATGTTTCATTTGGTTTTGACATTGCTCAGGCCATGGATTTCTTGCTTTTAGTTTGAACCTTGCAATTCTTACATGCATCTACACTAACAGTTGATGCATTTTAAATAATTTTAATTATTTTGATGATCTGGCCTTAAAATAAAAGTGAGAATAAGGTTTCAGTTCCTATTAGCTGCTTGAGTTTGCCCTCTGACTTTCCTGTTTTCTCCAAGTCAAGTGTCTGACCTAAATTACCCTTTATTCATTCTCATTTTAACCTAAGGTAGCCAAGAGTTTGCTACTCCAAATACAGAATGTGTGCTTGTCACCATGTGTCTTCCACCAAGCTCAAACATCTTTGTTTTCTCACTTCAAAAGCTCACAATAGCAGTACCGATCAAGGACCTTTTTAAAATAAAACATTTTAAATCAACAGATCAACATTGGAGGCAAAAAGATGATAAAATAGCAAACACTCGAGATAGATACCTGATTAGTTGTCTTATTTTATGCTTCATAATGTAAATTGTGTTCTACATCCCCAAGATTTTAGCTAGCAGGAATAGTTTTTGTTTCAGCAGGGTTTGACTAGTAGACACTCTATCACAGACTATGCTGACCTATTCGGTCTTTGAATAAATTATTCAAACTATGTCAAGGTAGGATTAAATTATTGCAAAGGATGCATTTTTATGTATTCTTGCATGCTTACACTCTGAAAGGCCTTTTGTTTCAGCTAAACAGTACTCATCTCTCAGATCAAGAAAAAACACAAGTTCTATGGATCAAAGAGTGTGAGTATAATGCCCTCTGAATAAGATGTGTCACTAACCAAATGAAAACATCTGACAATATATGTGGATTTTCAATGATGCTGAGGTTGAAGTCCAGTAGAGTTCAAACCTGGATATGATCTGTAGGTTAAAGACGACACAGCCTGATTGCCTCATTGTGTTTCTTACCAGCCTGAGCATGAGAAGAGACTGAAGGGAAAAAGTGTTGGTGCACAGCAGTGAACCTTTGAAGCTGACAATGAATTTTACAATAGTACCATCTGGTCTTTTGCGTGAGGAAAGATGCAATCATTCTCAATCTGTGCCACACAGACAAATGCAGGTATTGGTTTAAAAATGACTGATAACAGGCAGAAAGGTAAGGAGATGCTTAAACATCAGCTTTTCTTGATTCCCTCTGAAAGGGGAATTTATTCAGGTTACAACATTTTGAAGTTCAGTTTTGTTAGTGAGATGTGTCTCCATATTCAGCTCATGGTGTGAAGCTTCCCAAAGGATACAGGACATTCAGAGGTAACACAGGCCTACCTCATGTAGAATAACTTGCCTTTGTCATCCACAAAGGACTTAGCCAGTGCTCTGAATTTGAAAGCCCTTTGTGTCAATTTAAAATGAATACTTCCTTATGGCAACAAATATTCAAGTCTTCTTTCACATAGTGAAGCATTATAAATACCATTGTTAAAGACAGATACAAAATGAAAGAACAGCCCTTTTTAAAAGCTCATTTAAATTAAATATTTTAATGTAAAGCCAAAGTCACACTACCACAACTACCATTTCCTTGCCTGATATCGGGCAGCTCTGTGCAGCTATCAGTCTTAATGGCAGCCATCTGCACTGGTTGACCAAATGGCCACTGATATTTCAATAAGCTGGAAGCAAAAGCTAACATCCCTCCAGTTCTGGCTGTTCTCTGGGGGGACCTCTTCTTGCTCAGACTTGGCATTGGTTCTGTGTTCCTCTACTATAAGAATTACAAGAGTGAAATAGAGTGGAAAACATCAGATCACCAAGGTCATGTGATGAATGAGGCTATTAGGGCAATTAGAAGAGTTTTATCTGTTTTGCTTGGTAAAGTAAAATGTTAAGTAGGCTCATCTATCTCACCACACCTGATTACTCTGGAGGTCAAACTTGCAGAAAACATTTAGAATGGTAACAGCATGAAAACTGCACATATGGGCATCAAATTACTTGTAAACACATTTTGCCTAGTCTGTGCAAGAGAAGACTGCAAAAACCCTGCACTAAGGGTAAGATTCGCTTGACCTGAGCAAATCTACCAAATGCTTAGGAGTCTAATTTAAGCCAACTCTCCAGGCATATTCTGTAACCAAGGAAAAGAGCCAGACCCCTCCAATAAGACATCATTCCCTCATAAAATAAGGTCTAAAATAGGTGACAAGAATCACTCTCTGCAGAATTCTCTCTCTCTCCATTGCTCACAGAGCAACCGCAGATGTTTAGCTCGGACACGATACAACTTTTTGATGGCTGAAATGATCCCACTCCCCGTGTCTGAGCAATGGCACTTAGCATTTTATGTTGATCCATGTCAAGTGATTCACACCGGAAGACATAACTGGAATTGTATCAAATGAGCTCTGCAGTAACTGCACCCACCCTGAAAAGGACCCATGCTCATATCACACAGCTCTAGGAATGCTTTGCTTACGGCAAACTTCTTGCAGTCAGGAAAGCCAAACTCCTATGGGGCTGTATTAGCAAAAGCATAGCCAGCAGGTTGAGGGAAGCGTTTATTCCCTTTGGTTCCAGAGGGGAAGCTCATCTGAAGTGCTGTGTCCTGCTCTGGACTCCTCTGTACAGTCAGTGCCAACAAACTGGAGGAAATTCAGCAGAGGACTATGAAGGTGATTAAGGGCTAAAGCAGGGAGGAACGTACGAGAAGAGGCTGAGGCAACTGGGATTTTTCAGTCTGAGGCGGCTAAGAGGAGGACTTACTGCTGCTTACAACTATCTAATGAAAGAATATAGAGAAGTCAAGCCAGACTTCTCAGTGGTGCACAGTGAAAGAATGAGATACAAGCGACATAAATGACAACAAAGGAAATACAAAATAGTTATAAGGAAAAAGTCTTCATAATGAGAGTGGTCAAACATTGGAAGGGCCATCTAGAGAGGCTGAGGAATATCCATCCATGGAGATACTCAAAATTCAACTGAGCCAGGCTCTGAGCAACCTGACCTAAGCTGGCTCTTCTTTGAGTAAGAAGTTGTGCTAGATGATCTCCAGTCAGCCCATCGAATCCAAATCATTCTATGACTCTACGTAATTGTTTTAGAGAATGGGATGGAATGTGATACTGACAAGAGTGGGTGATATACAGATCCATGGTAGTGACTCAGGTTTGGTCATGTGTGTAGGATCTATCTCACCTAACTTTAGCTGTCCAAAATGTCAGTGTGCTGTCTCATAATGGAGATGACACTTCCCTCTGTAATTAAAACACAGACCAACCTTGAAGATGAGACTTGTCTGAGCTATTTCAAGCACTTATCTTACAATGCAGTGAGATTCTCCCTGAATGTGTCTTCCTACTGGGAGATCCTATATTGCTATCTTGGACTAGACACTACCTTTATTGGGGAGGATAAAACCCATTGGTGTATCAAACAAGATAAATATAAATATATTCAAAAACATAGAAATGAGTCACAAGAGCTATTAAAAGTCATTTTAGGAGAATGAAGAGAGTCAAAGTAATAAACACAAAGGACACAAATATTCAGGTTCTTTTACATCCCACACTGGACTTTCAGCAAAACCAGAGAGCAAAATTCAAGCTGTGAAGAGATACGTCATCTTCCCACAGTGGAATTCGCTGACAACTGGCATCATCACACCAAAGAGGAAACTAAATAAAATACTAACAACATCTTTTCTTTTCTGAGTTTATATGTTCTAAAAATAATCCCAAACAAAATTACTTTGGCAATGTTGAAGTTAAGACAAAACCAGCAACCAATCAAATACATATTATTGTAATAAACTACCCAAATTTACTTTACCAGACAGCAGCACAAAATAATCAGTTTAAGATAATGTGCCTTGGCTAATAAATAAAACTAGAAGAGAACCCAGACTAGGGGGCTCAGCCTCTTCTCAACAGCTATATCGGATAAACACAGTCTGGCAGTTACATTAAATTAAAAACAAAACAAAACCTCAGCCATCACAGTAGAAAGGTCTAATTGATATGAGCTAGGAAATTCCTTGCATATTATCCCATAGATGGTCTGCTCTCCAACATATCTGCTAATGAGCATTCTGTTCTTAAAACTAAATGTTAAATTAAATGGACTAAAATGTAAAGATGTGATCTAGTATAGAAATTGTTATTTTTCTGTGTCTAAATCCATTTAAAGAAATAATTCCGTAATTTAACATCTCTCATTTCACTAAAAATGTCTTCCAGTAATATTCCTTTACATTTTTTTAAATCTTTTTCATATATACTTTACATTTTGTAAATTATATAGACAGTTCAAATTAGCTAGGCCATTATAGTGATCTAATCCTTCTGCCATACAAAAATGTACACCAGTTCTGGTGTCTAGTCAGATGTTGTCCTTGAGAAGGGGCGGTCAACATGAAACTACTCTAGTTTGCCAGATTTTTCTACCCAATGATCTGGTTCCTGTTTCCAGCCTCCCTGTGGTCCCTCAGATGCAGTTAAGGGCCCAGAGCAGCTCATACTTCACTGTCTGCTGCCTTTTTTAAACAGATGTGGGGGCTCCTCTTCGTCAAAAGCACATTCAAATGAAATCCAATGAATTTCATACATGTATGAGTTAAATTTCATACATGAATAGCATCCTCTGGCCTACTAAACAGTGGGGGAATATTGATTTCTTCGGAGATACAGCAGATGCAAATCATCTATAAGGTAAGAAAGACACGAGCAGCCTTCAGCTGCACAGCACGCACGTCCTCCATATGGCTGGAAATACTCGTTGCATAGTTGAGGACACCTGGATTTTGTTTGTGTGAGCAGTACCATTCCTGTCACAAAAGGAAAAGAGGCTCATTTAAATACTTCAGGCTGGAAACAATTTATTATAAATTTGTATGAACTCTTTATAGGATTAAAAACCTCACCATTAGTTTGAACTTGCTACCTGCTTGCAGCCTGCTCACTTCAGCTTCCTGGTGCTGGGTCCATTAAAGATCTCCATCTGCTATCAACAGTTTCTACCAACAGGATTATTTACAAGAAAAACCTGATTTGACTGTCCCTATACTTTCTTTCTCAGTAAGTTAAACAAATGAAGCTCGTTTAGGGATCCAGTTTTAATGTACTGGGTTTTAACCCAGGGCCCTCTTTGCAGTTCTTCTAACTGTTTCCAAATTTTCAATGCCCTTTCCAAAGTAGGGATGCTGAAACAGTGCACACTGGATCTATATTGGTGTGCTGGGTTGAGCCTGGCTGGGCACCAGGTGCCCACCAAAACTTCTCTATTACTGCCTTCCTCAGCTGGACAGGGGGAGAAAATACAACAGAAGGCTTATGGGGCAAGACAAAGACAGGTAGAGACCACTCACTGATTACCATCACGGGCAAACCAGTCTGGACTCAGGGAAATTAACTGATTTTATTGCCAATCAAAATCAGAGTAGAGTGATGAGACTCAAACACCTTCCCCCCACCCCTCTCTTCTTCCTAGGCTCAACTTCACCCACAATTTGCTCTATCTCCTCTCTCCAGCAACACAGAGGGATGAGGAATGGGTTGTGATCAGTTCATCACATGTCATTTCTGTTGCTCCTTCATCCTCAAGGGAGGACTCCTCATGCTTCGCCTGCTCCAGCGTGGGGTCCCTCCCACAGGAGACAGTTCTTCATGAACTTCTGCAACATCGGTCCTTCCCACGGGCTCCAGTTCTTCATGAACTGCTCCAACGTGTGTCCCTTCCATGGGGTCACAGCCCCTGCCACAAACCTGCTCCAGCACAGACTTCCCATAGGGACAGCCTCCTTTGGGCATCTCCCTGCTCCATGGGCTGCAGGTGGAGATCTCTCCACCATGGACCTCCATGGGCTGCAGGGCACAGCCTGCCTCACCACAGGCTGCACCACAGGCTGCAGGGGAACCTCTGCTCCGGTGCCTGCAGCACCTCCTGCCCTCTTCCTTCACTGACTTGGTGCCTGCAGAGCTGTTTCTTGCACATATTCTCACTCCTCTCTCCGGCTGCTGTTCCACAGTCTGTCTTCCCACATTACAAATACATATTTTAGCTTCTGTGCAGAGGTGAGACCCAAGGACACCAACATGAAGATGCAGACCCTCAGGAAGCAGAGATCAGTGAGTGACAGCTGCCTCCAGGGTAAAATTAACATTTCTGCAACAGTATATGAGAAAAGGAGTGAAAACTCTTCTGTGTACACTAGAAATCCAGCTAAGACAAAGTTCATGCGTACTGGGTTTGCATGGCAAGGTTTTGGTCATAGGGGGGCTAAAGGGGTGGCTTCTGTGAAGAACCTGTGTCCCATAGAGCCACTGCCAGCCAGTATTGTGTAAAGCATTCACGTCGGGAAAAAACTGGAAAAATATGATACTTAACTAGGACTACCATGATAGCAGGGTCGATCTTGAATAAAATGGGATTACTGTGATCAGTTGTGCTGCCATCATTTACCCAGCTTACTCAGAAAACTCACATCTCTAAGCCTTTGTCTTTGGACTTTTCACACATATAATTTTATTTGCCTGTAGGGGAAAATTCTCAAGGACTTTGCATCACTGCAGAAGAGATTATAATTAGGTATAATTGCAGCCTCAGAGAACAACTACTCAAAAATCAGTCAGTAAGATATTGATACCATTATTAATAATTCTTTCACATGAATGTATTAAAACTATTGTTCTGCAATTCCATGTTGGTGCAATGTGAGCATCATTTTTCACCAAAACAAGTATTATAAAATTCCTTATGAGGATTACATTCTTAATGCGGAAAAGTGAGAAACTGTCACCAAGGAATTAACACAGTTGTTCTGGAAAAGGCCAGTAGTTCAAATTAGGTGCAGGTAGAGCTATTAGGTGCAATTAAAAGGTCTATACTTGGGTCCCTGGGCACTAGAAGAAACATGTTCAACTCTAGTTATCTGGGAAAACATTGTATGCGGTCCCATGCCTGACTGTTGTGTCTACGAGTGCAAGTGTTTCCCACCTGGGATGGGGAAGCACCTTGAGCAGGCAGCTCTGGACCCATGAGACCACAATGTGAAAGAAGAGATCCAAAAGACAATAAAATAATGTTTATAGCAAGGAGAGAAAACCCCCAGAAATCTCCTTCAATGACTATTCGAGAAATTATAAAAACCTCTTGATGGGGCTGGGGCAAGATAATGTTTGTAGGTAGAGAAAATACCCTGTCTCGGCCATGAGATATATCTGGATGAAACAGAGATGCTACAATCAGATCTGAAACAGAACAAACTTCCAGATTCAGTATTGGCTGAGGACCTGACAGGACAAGCAGACTCATGTCCACCAATAGTAAGACTTCAAAAGCAAAGCACATGCACATAGTCATATTTCTGGCAAACAAACAAAGGGACCAGCCTTTCAACAGCAGTATCTAGTGGAGGCTGAGCCATTGGGGAATATGGTTAAAAATCATTTATTTAAACAAGACAAGATTCTGATCTTGTTAGCCTGGTGAAAATGGAAACTAACTCCGAAACCTTCTAGACTGGGGTTCAGAAACCTTAATATCAGAGGAAAGAAAAAGAAAGAAAACAGGTCTACTTTTTCAATAATATTGACATAAGAATTCTGTTTGATCTTTGTGGGCATATGCTTCAAACATTGTTCCCCTTTTTAAAATAGGAAGTTTTTTATTTTTTTCTATTTTTTTAAAGTACTGTGTTTATTACTTCTTCACTTTTGCTGTCTCATAATTCCAAGTAATGTGGAGTTTTTTATTTTCTGGCTCCACCCTTGTCAATAGATTTATAACAAAGTTTGCTGTATGCGAAGATCAAAGCATTCATCCTTAGTCTGGCACAATTAGCAGATGTGAAAAACAATGTGGAAAAAAAACCCAAATATAAAAAGATTTCTTAAAAACCAGGGAGGGTGGGAAAGATGGAGACCAGTTCTGCAGTGTGAGGGAGGACACGGACTGGCAGCCGCCTCTGCACTGGGGAATACCCGTTACATAAAGCACATGCTCTTCCAGAACCTCTGAAGATGTCACAAGCAATTCCCCAGGACCCCCTTTACCACCCCTCAGCCAGCTCCCCCGTCCAGCCGTGCCCTAAAAGCCCTGAGCTTGTCAGCTTTGTGCCTGGAAATGACTGCATTGACCTCACTGAAGTCTTCCATGTGTATGTCTGTACTACAAGGTGTACGTGCAAGGCTGGACCCAAACCCCATCTGCTGCAAGCTCTTTGCCTGCCTAAGATGGATGAAATGCAGGTGCATCCAGTGGAGGGCAACAAGGATGATCAGGGGTTTGAAGCATCTTTCTTGTGAGGAGAGACTGTGGGAGCTGGGCCTGTTTAGTCTGCATAAGAGAAGTCTGAGAGGACATAACATTAATGCATATAAATATCTCAAAGGTGGATGCCAGGAGGATGGTGTCAGGCTCTTCAGTGGTGCCCAGCAACAGAAAGAAGAGTAATGACCATAAACTAAAACATGAGAGGTTTCACCTCAACATGAGGAAGAACAACTTTACATTGAGGGTGACAGAGCATTGGAACAGGATGCCCAGGGAGGTTGTGGAGTCTCCTTCTCTGTCCCACCTGGACGTGTTCCTGTGTAACCTGCTCTAGGTGGCCCTGCCTTGGCAGGAGGTTGGACTAAATGATCTCCAGAGCTCCCTTCCAATCCTAATGATCCTGCGATCCACACGAACCGGGGAACAGAGTTTCTGCATCCAGGCCACGTGCCATGAGGCAGGGTGAGGGGCTCCCCGGCACTGGCCTGGCACTGACCAGCAACAGGCTGTGCCATGACGGCACATCGCACTCTTCCTCCTCCTCCAATAGCGTCCAGCCCAAACGTGGAGTCCAGCCTGTAGGCACCGTGTCTGCTCTGCAGGCAGGAGTCCCACTTGTATCTCTGACAAGCTACTTAAGAATGAGACAGCTGTCTCTACAAACTCGTCCTCAATTTCTTATGGATGATTGATCACTTTTAAACTAGTGCATTGTATATTTTGGGAAAGAATTTATGATTTACCAAAATATTTCCTGATGAAATAACACAAAATATTGCCTGCTGAAATAAAGCCAAAATGAGACTGGTCTGGGCCAAGTTGCTCAATGTTCATGAACAAGAATATGTTTTTCTTTCTCTTCCTTTCTCATTTTATGCATGTTTCTGGACTCATTTCATCAGCTGTCAGTAGTTAAATACCATTTCAGAAAAGGTTTTATTATTGTAATTTCCTCAATTATTCTGTTTGTTTCTGCTATGGTCTCTTGAAACAAAATCAGTCAGCTAATGTCCCAATAAAATATTTTCCCCTGCTGCTCCTTGCAAAGCACCTAAGCCTTCAAGGTGCTGTATTTCCTGAACTGGTTTGCACCTTGAAGAGTGTGACCTTAAATGAGGACTTTTTTCTGTGTGCCGCATTACTGCTTTCCAAGGGACAGCACTGTCTTCAGCTCATAGCCAGCTCATGTCCCCAGATCATTCCTAGCAGCGCAGCAGTGTGTGATAACCAGGAAAGGAACCCTACGAGAAATAAAACAGAAAGCAAGAGCCATTTTTCATCACATCAGCAAAGAGGAAAACCAGAACAGATATGGCAAGTGGTGAAAGCAATTCACCAATATATAGCTTGATAATGGATTAGCTTAGGCAAATGTAGGTGTTTATCTAATAGCATGTGTCTTATGAAATGTTAAAGTCACATTAAAATATATGGAAATTTCTGTTTTTAAAGTTAGTTTTTATAAGAGAGAAAAGCAATGATATTCCATGTGAGGAACCCCATAAGCAGAGCAGAACCCATCCTCTGGCAAATGGGACATTCTGGTCACACAGGTTCTTCTCTGACACCACAGAGGTCAGTGGAAGGCTCTCACTGGGCCTCACAGGCTTTTGGATGAGGAACCTGGCCATAAGTGGTGGTGTAACATGACAAAGCACATTGACATCAGGCAGCCGTGGTGCTCCCTCACTGCTCCCCCCAGAGCGAGACTGGAACACAATGCATGACAAAGGCACATAACGAGGCAGCCAAAAAATCATGAGCTTCAGATGTTTAGAGTGTGATATCTGCTTCTGGCTGAAGCAATTCTTACGCTGAATTCAGTTGCCTTTCCTCCAAGACACCCAAAAGCAGATAATCTCAGTTTATCTGTTCCCATTTCTATACTGGTTAATACAAGCAGAGATTATTTGGCGCACAAGGGAAATGCAACTATTTAAAAATCAAAACTAAGCAAAATCTATTTGTAGCTTTGTAATTTCCCTGTGAATCATGAATAACTAGGCCAATGCTTCCAGTGTCAGACATTCAAGATCATGAATCAAGCCTTGAAAACAGCGTTTGGCTTTAAGGACTCAGATATTTAAAAATAATACAAGCTGGGATTTTTTTTATTAATTTCTCTACATTTTGGCATTCATACCTCTACAGTCATTAGAACTGGAAATTTACATGTTTAAAACACAGCTGAGAGTCTCCCTTGTTCGCTTGATGCCAGGGCACGGATTTTTAAAGGAGCAAACAACAATTCTGGGTCCAGCAGTAAGTTTCCAAGATTGGTTAGTGCCTTTGCTACTCCACATGAGCAGGTTAAACAGGTTTCAAGAATAGATTCTCATATTAGAAACAGGTTGCACTAAAACAGCTCAGTGTCTAAAATGTTTGAGCATATGCGTTTCACACACATAACCTTGCTGTCATCCAAAGTTGGGATAATGAAGCGTCTGTTGAAATCATCAAAATCTTTTACTGTGTCTCAGGGCATTGCATCATTTGCACCTTCTGCTTGAATTCAATATTTAAAAGTTAATAAAAAAACCCCAACAAATATAATTTGCACCTTCTTTATTACAAAAATAGAGCAGCAGAATTTACAGGACATTTGTAAATCAGCACCTTTCCACCGTGTGCAAGGCAGCCCTCCCTCGTTTTCTTTGTAGATGGTAAATTCACTGAGCAGGCAAAGCTGTCTGTGCCTTTATGCTTGTACAGTGTCCAGCACTGAGGAGATCTGATGGGGCTGTGTTTGGTCCACTACTCTCAATTTCCTCTCACCTCTCTATGTCAAGGCTACACCAGGCAATAAAAGCAGAATTGCCAAAATACTGCAAGCGTGCATAGTCTCACTTCATTTCTAACCTACCTGGAAGCAGAGGTACCAGGGACTTTGTGAAGTCTTATAAGGCTTCCAACAGCTCTAAACCATCCAGATTAGATAAGCTGCAGGTAAACATCTGAATGCTGATGCTTATCTATGAGAAATCAAACCTTTTGAAGTTCATCCATCCCTTTCTCTAACTACTATTATCTGTGGCTTTGAGAGCCTGCATCCATCCCTATCAAAGTTATGTAAGCTCCCTGTGATGCTCATAAACAGTCCCTCTATCATTTGTAAAAATGCAGTCTCTCATTAAATGCATTTATGACTTCAGCACTTGATGCATACAGTATTTTATTGTTTTTTTTCTCAGAAATATGTGTTTATTTTATCATCTGATACTTAAAATAACTATTGCAAGTAAATAAAGAAAAAATGTGTGTAACACAGGAAAAAAAAAAAAAAGAAAACATACAAAAGCTTTAGCTATGCCAAGATTGCTTAATTCTGATTAGCAATGACCATTAAGCAATCATTTATGGATTTACTGTGAGTGTTCATAGATACTAATGGGTTTTAGAATTCCTTGGGAATCCTCAAAGGTCAAAGGAAGAAAATGAACTATGAAGTGATAAAAAATGTATTAGGTGACTAATGGACAGGTTGTATATAGAATGGTTCCAGCAGAAAACATTGAATTTTGCCGCTCAGATTTAAGCAAAAGTAGATCTTGGAGCAGTGGCCCTTCGCCACTGAAGTAAGTAATGAAGAGAAAATTAAAATGCTTCATGGGGAGGCATCACATGGTGTCCTTTTCCCTGTCACTACGAATACATAGGATGTGGCAAGGTCACCGATAGGAAGTTAAAACTTACTTAACTTTTCTTTACAGAGGTAGCTTCTTGCTTTTTATTTATCTTCAAGTTTTTAACCATTTAATTGTGGTTTTGAATATTTTTTCTCTATTGCATTCTATGCAACTTAGGACTCAAAGCTCTTCTGAATTTAATTAATTTATCTTTATACCACTTTATTAACAGATTAATAGCTTGGCCCCACAGCAGGAAAAGGAGTAGAAAAAAATGGAGAGGGTTTGCATGCCTCACTGTAGGCCACAGAGCTCACTCAGCCCTCCTCCGGGCCGAAGTCACCTCGACCGTGAAGTATTGTTCACAGTACCATCACTCAAAGAGGGATGACAAATCTAAAAGGTTTCTTTGGAGATAATTTTAGCTATTTTTGTATAGGAAGCAGCAGTCTCACTGTGCAGGGAAAGAGATTTGGATTCTTGTTAGAAATACTTTCATTCAGAGCAGAAGAGAGCAATCAGAAGTAAATACAACCTGCAATGTGATAGATGCCTGTTTCCCACATGAATTTGGAGGTTTGATACCACGCTACATACCTTTGAAGTTATGTTATTGAAACAAAATAATTCTATTCCAGTTTTTCAAGAACTGATTCAATCAGGTGGATAAATACAGGCCTAACTTATAGCTTGTCAGGAAAGTTATCAATCTAAATATGATTGTTCATATATGAAGACATTTAGCTTTTTTTTTTTTTTGTTCATAATTAGTCATTTTCTTCAAAATCCACTGCTTTGTTGGGATTGAGTGCATTTAAAATTTAAATTACATATAAAGGGAAGGGAAGGGAAGGGAAGGGAAGGGAAGGGAAGGGAAGGGAAGGGAAGGGAAGAAGAGCTATTGACATGAACTTTTCCAAGTCAGCTATGTTGATTTCAGAGGCTGAATGCACAGGAGAAAAGGAAGAAAGCAGTGCTGCCAGCTTTCCCCTCCCCCTGTTAGTCCGCTCCAGCCAGGTAGTTAATAACATGCACCTGGATTGTGAGAGATCCAAGTTCCTGTCCTCCTGCTGCCTCATTCAGAACAGGGGGTTGATGTGAGGTCTCCCACTCTCCATGTGGGTGTCCTACTTGCTAGACTTGGAGGTACACAGAGGAGGAGCTCCTCTTCTCAACCTTTTCCACTGTAAACTACTTACGCATTGCCTGGAAGAGGAAGAAAAAGCTGTGGTAGATAGGGACTGAGGAGGGAGATGGGACGGTCAACATACAGAACAACTATGAAAATGATTATTATGCAAAGGCCAATATCTTCAACTAGAAGGATTAAGACAATCAGTCCATAAAACCTTCTGGTGCACTATCACGTCCTAGTCCTAGAAAACAGAGGAAAGATTCTTAAACAAACACTGTAAATTCTGAGCCATATATGGGAACACCACTATCACTAGATTCATGAATGCAATCTTGTGAGTTTGTTAAGTGTGCCTAAAAATTACTTGAAAGTATTTACTTAACGAGCAAAATAAACTGTTTCAATACTGTGGAAAAACTAAGTGAATATTGAGTGTTTTGATTTTTATTTTAAAATTATTTATATTAGGAAGGAAGAAAATGAAAGAAAAACTTGGCAAAGGGTGTGGATCAAGCAGGCCAAAACAACTGTAGGTTTACCTTTGATAGTATTGCAGGTATACATAGTCCTTTTGCAGGAGAAAGATCATGCTGCAGGAGCCAGTTTACTACACCTCAGAACATGCAAGGTAGGGGAAATCTTTGACCAGATCTATTAGTTAAGAAAACAGACAAGGTGTTTATTTTCTTTAATCTCAGTCAATAGCAAGGAATTAAATATCTCTGAAAATAGAACCAGTGTTCCACTGGATGGAGAATAGACTGTAACTGATCAATGGTTGTCTCCGTCAGGATGTATTTAGCTGGGATATTTTGCTTCCAAATTGTCCTGTCTGAAGCTAGTAAAAGTTGAAAGGAGGATGGATATCTGTGAGGATAATCTTGAAGGTGTGTGTACTGTTTTCACAGCTATTAGATCAAAGCCCCTTACTGAACTATTTTATTATCAGACTTATAAATCAGCCTCAGTTCATTTTACAAACATTAGTACTGCCATCAATTACATGCATTTAGGACTAATGGTTTTACAGGAATGTTAATAGTACAACATTATTTCCTGAAAACCAGCCCTGAAGACTACTAAAAGCTATTAATTGCTATATGTAGCATGCAGGATTATTTGTTTCTGGTTTTAAATAATCAGTGAATTGGCATGTAAGTACATTTCTAACCAGTTAAACTTCATGGGTATCAAATTTAGTAAAAGCAAAACCATTTATAAGATATCTTTGTCCAGCTTTACTTCATAAGCATATTCTGAGTAGACCACAGACAATTGTGCTGCTGCCCTTTAAAACTCCTACGACTTTTCTACAGCACTCCAGACACTGCTACTATCCTCGCAGGGTGGTGGTCAGGGCAGACGCTGTCCCCAAGCAGAAGATGTTTTACCAGGTGGGGACAGGTGTCTGCTCTCATCCTGCTTGCTCAGGTAGCAGTGATGGATGCAGTGCTGCCACCTGAACAAAGCACAAACAGCACAAGCAGATGCTTGAGGAGTGAGGGGTGTGCAGGAGAGAAACTTTCCTGTGTAGGGTGTGAATCCCACTGCAGATAACCTTTGGGCTCTGGCTCATCCCATACCTCAGAAATTATCAAGCACCTCCTACATTTAGTCAGGCACCTCCCGTTTCACTATCCAGCCCCCTGCTAGTGTAGTCGACCTTCTCTCCAGATGCACAGATTTAGGTCCAGGATTGCATAATACAAATTGCTAAATATGGTGTTCCTCCTTTTGTGCTGAAATCAACTGCCTATCCCACCCAAACGTACCCTTAGCCCATACTAAGTGCTGCAGTTCTGTTTCTGATACACTAAATAATAAAACAACCAAGGCTCAAGATGTGAATGTTACATGAGTTCATCTTATCTCCTTCCCATTTCTAACTGTGTCATGAACCTGAGATCTCTGTTCATTAGTTTAAGAGGCTGTTTACATACAAGAGGAGGGAGGAAAGACAAATCCTTTGAAGCATGTAGAACTACACGAATTTCTACCACCTGAAGAGACGGTCCCAAGAGAGCTATCAGACAATCTTTAATGAACTTGTATCTGGAGTGCAAATCAAGCTTCAGATCTCAAAGGCTGAGCACTTCTCAGCTTCCATTAGGTCACATGTTTTTGATTACCTCAAAGGAGGTAGAAAATATCCCAGGAAAATCATAATCACCTCTCATAACCCATCCCTGGGATACAGCCTCTAGCCTTGTCAAGCAGTGGATGTACACTGTTTCATTCACAGCTCTCAGTAAACCATGCTGACTAAAGGAATTTCAGTAGGTTGTAGGCACCATTTTACAGCTGAACCTTTATGTCAAACCTTCATTCCAGAGTAACTCAGTATTGCAGTGACCTTCATATCCCCCTTCAGATTCAATCTGTTACCCTCAGTGAGTATAAAGGCTATAAAGAAGCACCTGATCATAAAATCCACTTGGAATGCTTTCTTAAACCTCCACCAATTATCCATTACAAATTCTGGTTTTTACAGGCTTACTCTCCTAATGAAAACAGAATAACTGTGTATTTTTGAAAAACTTTTTTGGAGAAAAGTCTTGACAACTTGACATAATCATTGATTGATGTGACTAAATAAAAGCATCTGAGTTCTACGGATAATAAGACACATCACCTTTGCTTTGTAAGCAAGGATCTGCTCTAAAGAAAATATGTGGACGGCCTGAAAATCTCCCAAGCTCAGCCACCAATCTGCCTCAGAAAAGAAACATACTTGATATGATATTGATAATATAGAAAAAACTGTTCATTCAGAGGAGGCTGAGTTGCATCAGGATTAGGTCTTTAGCAGGAAGCCTTTTAATTTGCAAGCCTCTTTGACATTGTAAGAAAAAACACACTAGAAGTCACTGCAGCAGTTTCCAGCAAGTCACCCTGTGAAAGCCCAGTGTATCTGGGAGCTGTGAGGCTTTGACAGGCTTAAAGCAGCCCAAGGCAGGAAGCTGGACCATGAGGACCAAGCAGCAGCTTAGGGGGGGATTTTGATGCACGACTGTGGTGTTCCTTTAAAATAGACAAAATATGGATGCTTCTTTTCTTTGTCATTTTCACTTGTTCTCTCCCCTCAAAATAACATGAGAGCTAATCTCTTGGCTCTTTAAGAACAGCTTTTTTACTTCACTTGATTCTGCTGTTATCACCTCATCACCCTGTCCTCCCAAGGAGCACTGGCAGCCCTTTTTGCAGCCAGCATCTGGAGCTTTTCTCCAGTTCTGTTGTAAACTGCTCTAAGTGCATCTTCTGCCCTTGCTGCCCCTGACACCACACTCAGAGCTGTCCGTAATGACCTGCCTCTGAGACCTCTGACCTTACCCTCTTGACTCAATATCTTCCACTTATCTGAAACTCTCACACAACCGACCATGATCCTTTTCTCCTAATGTTGGCCTCTTCTACACCTCCTTTTGGCATAACTTCTTTCTATCATGCAGAGAGAAAACTTCCAAGGCAGTTTACCTCCCTGCTGCCTGCTCCCAGGTGAAGGAGCACTGCAGAGCATGTGCTCTGCCTGACTGTGAGTTCTCTCCCCTTGTTCATACATCTGTGGACCTTCCCCTCAAAGTTTGTTCTCAAGTATTTTCAAACAGGCAACAGAAGTGCTTGTAGCTAACTAGATATATGAGGAGTGACAAGACAAATCACACAACCTTTGGCTGCAACCTTTTCCCTGTTCTTCTCACACAATTAGCTGTTTCCATTTACTTAATGCATTATTTTATCTACTAATAATTTAATCTGTGCCATGGAAACTCGTGTGGTGTTGTGCGAGATCTCAGTGTGAAAATTACATCATTCTGTAGTATGTACAGGCCTTTGTGCTTCACCCTTTGCAATTGTTAACCAGAAAGACCAACCTTCATGTAAATCATCTCTATTATTGCAGGCATAATGTCACACTTGTATTTCATCCTGGAGAACAGAAGGCTCTGGGGAGACTTTGTAACAGCCTTCCAGAACCTAAAGGGGGCCTACAAGAAATCTGGAGAGGGACTTTTGACAAGGGCGTGTAGTGACAAGACAAGGGGAAATGGCTTTAAACTGACAGAGGGGAGATTTAGAGTAGGTATTAGGAAGAAATTCTTTACTGTGAGGGTGGTGAGACACTAGCACAGGGTGCTCAGAGAAGTTGTGGCTGCCCCATCCCTGGCAGTGTTCAAGGCCAGGCTGGATGAGGTTTTGGGCAGCATGTTCTAGTGGAAAGTGTCCCTGCCTGTGGCAGGGGGCTTGGAACTAAGTAATCTTTAAGGACCCTTCCAACCTAAACCGTTCCATGGCTCTATGATTCATGGCTATGAATTTCCTACAGATCAGAAAACTCAAGAATTAGTTATGGTTACCAGTTTCAGAAAAGAAGAAAACAAGAAATCCAACTTGACAAGTTTGAATTAATCTTAAAGAGAGTAGCACCACACAGAGAGGAGGAAAATTCTTCTTCAGTCCCAGGCTAAATACCTCAGACCAAAGTTGAAATTCAGATACTACATATCCCAGGAGGTACTGACATTTCATGTTTCATTTTTCACAGTGCTAAACGTTTGCCAAGGGGTGTCTGCACCGTACTGCTGAGATGCAGTGACCCCCTTGCTCATGCCAGGGTGCACCGGGACCTGCAGACCAGGACAGCCCATGTCTGTAGCCTTCCTGCCAGCTGCATCCTGCTTATTTCATTGTCTTGCCCCACCAACAAGAGAAAACACTGCCTCTGCCAGGATGTGGGAGAGCAGAGCCCAACTCCTCCCTTCAAACCTGACCTGGAGCCATGAAACAGAACCAAAAGGAGCTGCCGTATTTTGATGGAAGGTAGTGGTCACAGACTGATTTCCAAATGTCTTGCTCACACTGTCTTTCAGAGGAGAGTTGAAGGCCCCATGCAGCAGACAGGTTAGTTTTCACATTGCAGGGCGGAGTGAGTGATCTGGAACACATCCTTGCTCTGAGTGTATTCCACTTGCAGGGAGAGGGTCTGCTGAAGGCAGCGCTGTCAGCTTCATAGATACCTGTCTTTGTTCCATGCTTCAGCAGAGAACCTAAGGATTTGATTCAGGGATGTTATTATGATTTGGAGATGCTATTATAGTCCTGTGGCTAAGAGGTCTTCAGTGGAGACCAAAGCAAAAGTAGCTTAGTTCAAAAGCATTACAGAATCCATGCAGCACCAAATACCTTTCTTAGCCAGGGGCATCCAAACTGTACTTAGAACTTGCTTGTCCAAGCCACTATTACAGCTAACAAAAATGGATATATTTTTAGTCTAGCAGCTTTAAAAGAAAAATCAACAGCTGAGAGACAAAAGATATTAATTCTAAGACCAGTTTTTGGCAGGACTGAGAAGACTACTGAGATTGCCTGAAAAGTCTCTGGAAGTTCGGCACTGTCCTAGCAACCATGAGAATGACATTAAAGAGAGCAGATCCAGACCCTGTCCAGACCACAAACCCCACTTGTACCAAACCCCAGGTCCACTGGGCTCTTTTAAAATGGCTGACATTATTTTCCAGCTTTTTTAATTTCCAGCTTTTAACTTATCCTAGCTTCTCTGAGCCGACATAAATCTAGACAGTGAGCTAAGCATGGAGACAGGAGAAATATATCCAGCTCTTCAATTCCCCACTGAATGCTGTGGTGGGACTTGAACTGGGAAGAGGTTTGAAGTGAAGCTGCTCCAGACTTTTGTGAAGGCAGCATACCAAAAGACCTTCAATCCCTAAAGCATTTTTTTATTACAGAACACAATAACGAACCAAACATTAAGTTCAGTAAATAGGAAAAATCTTGGAATGTCTGGATGATACTAAGTAAAAGGCTTTAAAGCAGATCTCCTTGGTGTTCTTGCAGGATGGGATAGGTTTCCTGAGCCATGATAGTTTATGTCATCCCCACTGATCCTCACAGCTCCTTTTGTTTAGGAGCCTGTGGGACCTTACTTTGTTGCAGACAGGCTCATTGCTCCTCGCTGAGCCTCTAGACCCCAGCTGAAGGCCTCCTGAACACCCCCCCAGCACCAGTCTAGGTGCAGCTACTAGCAGGGACCCCTACCCTGTGCCCTGGCCTTTGGCCCTGGTGGGATGGCTTCACAGCAAAACAGTGCTCACGTCTGCATGCATGTTAGGAGACCTCTCACTTTGCTTCTGCCTGATCCAGGGATGCTGGGCTGAGGAGGGGTGATGTGGAGGAGGGTTGAGATCTCTCTGCTTCTTGTCCAAAGAGATTGCATACCTGTAAGAATTCCAGTGTCTCAGCATCAAGCTTCAAATCACAGATCCAATGCATGCTTAAGATAACAGAAAAAGCACTGGAGAAGGGTATAGAACAATCCTCATCCCTCAGAAAAGTTACTGGGTGACATCCATCTCTTCCAGGGAGTCATAGAATGAATAAGTGATTCTTGAGAGATTTCCTTTCTTCCCACAGTATGGAAGGAGAGGAGCTCTGTGCCTTTTAAATGCAATAGTAGAGCTGCTGATGTTCTCACTCTGAAATTTAGAGAGAACATGAAACCTATCTTCTGATTTTAGTTGTATTAGTCACAGTCAAATGCGGGTGGAAGAGGCAAAGGAGAAAAAAGGCAAGACTGGCTTTAATCTCAGCAGAGAGACTGCTAATGGAGTATAAAAGTCACCAGGGTCCAAGCTTTATTCTAATGACTATATAGTAAATTGATAGAAAGTGGAACAGCCTGGAACAGCTGAAACAGAAAAAGAGTACTAGGTGAGCAGAAAAGGTGAGAAAAAGAGTACCTCAGAGAACCAGGTGAGATGGGAAACTTTGGGCTATGTCCAGTTGAGCAGATACAGATTTGTATGCCAGAGCCCTGCGTCCCAGAAGATGGGTTGTCCATGTGCTGCAGTGGATGGGACAAGAGGGAAGGACTTTGTGGGTGGGAGACAACTAGGTGTTCTCAGGCAGTGCCTGAGTGGGCAACAGGGAAATCCAGTTTGGATATGAGAGGTGTCATGCAGCCTGACACAGCACGTACCTGGTGCAAAACCACAGACACTTACCAGGGACTGCAGGTAGTGTGAGTTCAGACAGCTCCCAGATGGGATTTTAAGGAAGTAAATTTTGGCCTTTGTCTGAAGGCTGTACTGTAGCTGTGAAGGTGCAGATGGATACCTTCTCCACATGTAGCTCCAGCTCATCTTAGAAAGGTTCCTGTGAAATAATGCACAAGAGAAAGCCACCCCCTGTCAGCCCAGCTAAGTGCCCATGGAGGTTTATTTCCCAAATTACAGGTCTGTGCTCTGGCCTACAAGTGCCTACGTACTGCACTGAGCAGCCTCAGTTCAGCTCCTGAGAGTTTTTTAATACAGGCAGTGCAAAAGCCAGAACTGAATTAAATCCACTGTAATGAGTAATAACACTTCAAGAATTTGGTCTGGTGATGTTAATGAATGTCTGAAGAGTATGTCTCTTGGAAGACATGTCAGGATTACCTGAAGGAGGATTAGGTTGTTCCACAGCTCACACACATCAGTCATTTAGCTGCTCGTTAGCAAAGTAATTTTCATGACCCTTGATTTCTGCTTTCTGTATGAATTTATTATCACAACAGAATAATTAATTCCAGGCAAATTACTTAATTAAATCCAGAGCAATTCCTTAAGACAAGGATTCACACATTTGCATCTTTTTCACTATTTCAAAGGTGTTTAAAAGTTTTGTATTGTTTTTAAACAGAAAGGTTCAGGAAAAATAAACAGCAAGTGTTTACCATGTCGTTTGGACTCAGTTTGGTACACTGGGCCTTCACAGTGCAGCTCAGAACTCTCTGAGGCCACCAGATAATACCAGGCCACTTTCCTAATACTTGAGGAGGAATGAGACCATGCCACTCCGCAGGGAAACTCAGTGTTCACTGAGGAATTCCATGTCTTTCAGAGAAAGAAAACCTGTATGTATCATCACAGCAGAGACAGTTTCATTTCATCCTGACCTCTTACTGAGTCTACATCAAAATCAGCTGGTTTTACACATAATTCAATGGACTTATTCCTGGACATTTCTGGAGATGTGGGAACCACAATCAAATACTTCAGCTCTGAGACCTGTATGACAGATACTTTCCTTAAGAAGGATTGGTTCTAGATGTAATGATGACAGTGGGAGAGTCTAGCTTATGGACTACAGTTTCATCTGCAGAACAGGTCATCATTCATGATGGCTCACATATGCTATGGGCTAAACATTATATACAAACAGACATTATTTACACCAGGATGGAGAGCAGAAGCTGAATATCAGATCCTGTTTCTGCCTTTTCCTTTGGAATGTTGATATGATACAAATAAGAATATTAATTAAAACGTTTGTAGTTTATGCACTGCTAGCACACTGCCATGACTGTCACATCAAAGCTATCATTCTGCTTAAATGAACTGCAGTGATGAATTCATTAACTTCTGCTATGTGAAGAACTGGGAATCACATCTGTGCAGGATGTTTATGATACAAAGAGAGATTTGAGGAGTTTGGGACCAATTACCACGTCCTAACAATATTTGAAAGGCAACCCAGTCATTTTCCACAGGCTCATCTGCACACCTCCTTTTTTTGCACCTGCACACGGCAGTGAGCAGGCACCACAAGCAAAGGGAGCAGCAGAGGCAAACACGAAGGAGAAAGAGGTAGTGGAGCTTTGACTCAGCATCCCAAAGCTTCAGCCAATGCAGCTGAGAGGGTGGGACCAGGTAATAAACTGACCCAGAAAGTAGGTGGTAACAGCCTTGTTCCTCCCCCCCAGGAGAAATGGGGAGCAGGAACTGAATTGTGACTTTCATTGGCAATTTGATCTTTGCTATGTTCCCGAGGCAGTGAGACCATGCCCTGCCCCTCACCTTAGTGTGGATTGCAAATGACTGCTAAAGGAGATAACCAGCTGTAGGTCTTTGAG
Source organism: Nestor notabilis (assembly GCF_000696875.1). Lineage (NCBI taxonomy): Eukaryota > Metazoa > Chordata > Aves > Psittaciformes > Psittacidae > Nestor > Nestor notabilis. Next base: position 48,154 of record NW_009923209.1, read on the forward strand.
AGAGCCTGAATTTAATTCCCCCAGTGAGAGCATTCAGTTATGTATTTAGAAAGGAAAAAGGTTTCTACATGGTATAAATCCTTGCTTGATAATCCCAAAGCAAATGGGGAAGGCATTCGGTAGTAAACTACAGTCCTTGGACAAAGACATCTGTAACCAGACCAGAGCTCTATGATTAAACTCAAATTCACAGATTGGTTACATGCAGCTAATTTTATTCACTGAGAATACATGACCCCCCTAAGCGGATGTTTAAATTAAATAAGAATATTGATGACAAATGTTCAAAATGTAAGACAGATGCCTGCAACTTTTGGCATGAAATTTGGAACTGCCAAGAGGTTTGGGAATACTACTCTGGGGTCATTAGGAATCTGGATATACAAAATGTTCCCCAGCTGCTGATCTCTTCAGAGGCTGCTATACTTGGTCCTGGAAAAATATAAAATCAGTGCAGTAAGTGATGCCATATACACTGCTGGGCTGGTAGAATGCATAAGCAACTGAAGAAACTTTCCCACTTTTCCAGGAAAAAGGCAGTGAAGAGAAGGCTGCTGATCCAAGTCTGGGTTTAAAAAAAAAAAACAGTGCAAAAACAAAAATATCCCCGGTTCTTTAACAAATGGATGTTTGAACTGTCTGGATCTGGTCTTTCTCACTGACATGAGAGCCCAGGTGTGACCAGCGGGAGTTCAGTTGTGTGTTGTGTTGTTCTTTCCTGCCGTGCTACAGTCAACATCACCTCTGCACCACTGCTGCCTGCCCCTCACTGCTCAGCTGGTGTCTATGGGAGTCTCTTCCACAGGTAAATAACCAGAATGAAACCAGAAAGGAATGAGGATGAAGGTTTAGTGTTTATCCCAGAACAGACATGAGGTAGAAATCCCAAGGGTATGTGTGTGGGTCTGATCTGGCACCCAGGAAGTTATGGGAAACTATCTCATGTTATTTTAATTAGCTTCAGACTAAATTCATTATTGCAATGCTATAAATAAAGTAGAGACACTTTGCATGGATCAGACATTAGATCAAAACTGGGAATAGACTCTATGTTTCCTGAATCTGCTCGTAAACACCAGATAATACAGTTTTTCCAGTCCTGAGTCCCATAGCTCCTTCACCTAGTGATTTGATGGGAGCTCCAGATTTTGCTTAGCCATGTCAAACTGCCATACGTGGGGCCTTCAATCACAACCCAACACGTACCACTGCTTGACCAACTGACCTGGGAAAAACTTGCTTCAATTTATGGAGTTATGTGATCTGGCTACACTAGAACTAGGCATTCTAGAAGGACATTGAGGTGTTCAATGTCTCATTTTCCTGCCAACAGCAAGAACAATTTATCCACTCATAACTGTTTCATAGCTAGACTGATAACTGGGAATGAAAAAAGGTGTGTGTTACTAATACCATGTTTTTCCTAAGGTTGTACAAATACAGGCCTAAATTACAGGGCAAAAAAAATCTTTCAATTTAATTTAGCCAAAAAAAGGGAAAAATGCCTCTTCTCTATACTAGTAGGAAGTTTAGTTTTCCACAATGGCCACTGGCAGCTTTCTCAGCAATTTGTTTTAATAGTGCACACTTTCTGGCAATAAAAACGAGATAGCAACTAATATAATTAAGTCTGCAAAACAACTTCTAAACTGAAATGTGTCTCCCGGCAGAACAAGCATAGGATTGTTCATTACAGTGATCTCCAGGAATAACAAAAACAATTCCCAAAAATGCATTATTAATGGACATTCCCAGAATTAATGATAAAACAAACCAGATGTTCTCTTACATTTGTCTTATAAATGCAAAGTCAATATGCCAAACCAAAACCCCATCTTTGCAAAGCTACAGTCTACTTATGAAGGCACTTTAACTGTATTTCCCTTTACTATACCAGACAGAATTCCTTATCTATAGTCTAAGACAACCTAGTTATGATTTTATATCTATTAACTAAAAAAGAAGCTCATGCCAAGATGAAATGTAGGTGAAATGTATGATTGTACATAGCCTGCATTTACTATAGAGCTGTCCATTTCAAATTAGACATATTTTTTTGTAAAACAGAAAAATACAGTATTCTTACACAAAAAACCCCGAAACGCTGCAGTCACAGTCATAACTCTCTACTATAACAAATCTGCTCAATACATAGCTTAAGACTAAAAGACCTTCCCCAAATAAGTTTTATATTAGTAGGTAATAGTTTGATATTTATCCTTTGCAGAACATGATTACTCACATGAAATGGATTTTATTTCCCTGAGTAAAGGCTGCAAAAGTCTACTGAAGCTGATAGAAAGCAAATACTACTGATGAAGAAAAGTACAAAGCAAATTGTACTTATGCTAATACTTTAATGTAATAATACCAAACATGGTGGGCCATCTGGTGTAAATCATCATAGCTCTGATGAAGTCAATGGACCTGGAGCAATTTGCATCAGCTGAGGGCTTGGACTGCTGTACAGTATTTCTTAAGAGAATTTTTTTAAGAAAGCCATTAAGAAAAATTTCTTTTGAAAATTTACAACTGTGTGTTAGAAGTCAAGAGTGAACAGTAGTCAACCACATGGGTTGACAGCAGAAATTATCTACCTTTAGTAGGTAGATAACATTAGAAGAACATAGATTTTCAGGCAAGAATTAGATTCCTATTTTATAGAGATACTTGAGTCCAACTGCTGTTATTTTTAATTATTGAACAGCATGTGGTTTTCATTTTCATTACTAGCACTTTCAGCTGCCAAGCGACACACAGAAGGACATGGCAGCATTTATGCTGAAGGATGCTGTAATGACAGTCTCTGCTGCAATATTATGTGCAGAAAGACACAGAGCCACAGCCACTGAAGGAAAGGTAGAGGTAATTTTTCACTTTGTGAACTTCATTAACATGATGTGGGTTGTTAGGGTTTTTTTTCAGCAGCATCATTCTAACCTCTGTAATGATCACCAGATATTGCCAACATCATGTCCAAAGATTCAGAGACTTTTACAGTCCTTTTGTCTTCTTGCAAAGCATCCATGCGGTGAGGTGTCATCCGTCCTGCTGCTCCACCTGGCTGGGGCACTCTGCCCTCAGCTTTGACATCCAGATACTCAGTCTAAGTAAGACTACAAACTCTCCTTGTGATTATTGCTCCTCCACTTGTCAGGTTCACGAGATGAACCACTTGCTAAAGCCTTTCATTGGTCCTGGATTACTCTGTTGCACCCTAGCAGAGGTGAACAGTCTTCCTGACCTTGCAGGACCAGATAAGAACACCTCCATAAGCCCAATTTGGCAATTCTTGGAGATATGAACATTTCTGGGCTCCAGGACAGTTCAAACACATGCTTTTCACTGAGGGCTGAGCCATGCACAGCCCACTTTGGGGTCTCAATGCAAGGATGGTCCAGAAACATCCTATCTCCTTCCCAGACCACAGCCATCTTTCATTCCAGCAGGGTCTGGGCAGGGGAATCAGAGGTACGTGCGTTGGTACAACCCTGGTAAGGGGCTGACATGCTGCTAGAATGCATGCCCAGACCTAGGCATGCAGGTATCCCATGTTACTATCCATGTGAGCATGGTCTATCACTCCTCAGACACCTAGTCTCTCCATTGCAGGCTGGAGTAGGCTGCACGACAAATGCTGCCCTGCAGAAATATGCAGATCCTGCGACTGACCTCCCTCCTCCAAACCTGGGCTGGGGTCAGCTGGCAACCTGTTGTGGGATGGATGCAGCTGGGGCAGAGAGCCTCATGTTGTGCCTCTGCCCTGCTTCCCTGGCACGAGGCACTCACCAAGGGCTGGGCCTACCCAACTTCCCAAGATACCGACTAGGTGAGGCTGAGACACCTCCGGGACTCCCTGAAACCTCTGCACCTCTGCTCACAGAGCAGAAAAATCAACTGCATGACTAATGTTCAGTTGTGCAGGTGATGAGGACCTCCTGAACCTCATTTTCCCAAGCTGTCTTAAGTGCACAGACCCCACAATTCCTAAGTGAATCATAAACAGCGGATTTCCTGATAGACAGGTCACCTTCAACCTTCCTCTCCCAAATGCCACAGAATGCAGTGACAAATACACACATGTCCTTTATTCATACAAGTGGGAACAAGGATGGGAAGATGTCGGTCCCTATGCCGCCAACGGAAGTTCAGAAACTGAACTGAGAAACATGGGAAAAGATGCTAAACAGAGCACAGCAGTCAAAAGTATGTCCCACCTCGGTTTGTATACTAAGGACTAGTCAAGAAAAACAGGAAGCAGTGGTGGATGCATTTAGTAGGTATGTATACATACATTAAATGAAAATATTAAATATTAAATAAAAGCAATTTAACAAAAAGAAAGAAATAATAAATCTTTTTTCTTATTTCACAGCTACTGATTACTGCTCAGTCATAGCAAACGCTGGAAGGACCTGTGACAGTCACCCTGTCCCAAATCTTGCTCAAAGCAGATTATGCAATGGGGAACATCCTTCATGGTTAGTAAGGATGGATATTTAAAGCAAATTAAGAAAATAATTAAGTAATACTAGGAGGGTGCATTCTTCAGAAGGCTGCAGGTAAAGAATTTTGTACTGGTTTGCAAGCTAGTCCATTTAACTTTTGTTAATCACCTGTTTTCCAGTGATTTTACATTCTACTTTTTGTCCATGAGCGATTGTGTTAGAGAAATCATGTAAAAAATGTCCAAATAGTGCTTGCGAAAGGCTGTTAGCAGAAAATATCAAAGCAATTAATTTTGACCAGCCTAACTGGCCAAATTAGCAGAAAGCACGTATCTAAATCGAATGAAGGAATGCAACTGGAAAATGAAATTTTAACTGGTGCTTAACTAAATGTTGGAAATGAAGCATTCAAATTCGACAGTGATAACGAAGTGACACAAAATATAACTATTCAAGAGCTCTCCACAAGAGTCAAAAAGAAATTGAGTGATAAATACACACAAGTAGAGTGAGTGACTACAAATAAGCAAAATGAGACACAAGGGTGAAGCATTTCTCAACCCATGGGGCTAATATACTACAGTTCTAAAACAGCCCCAGTGAGTGTTGAAGGTTATTTGCACAAATTTCCTAAAATCCATTTAGCAAGATTTCTCACAATTTGGATAGCATGGTTGTGCTACCCAAGAGAATAATTATCTTGAGATGGCGCTCAACTGGTGTTACTGGATTTGTCTCTCTTGCTGCACGTATTGAGTACTGATTTTGAAAAGCCTTTATTCTTATTTACATGATTTGATAAGTCAGAGGGGGTTCAAAAATGTTTTTGGTGCATTTCCTAGTGGGACCAAGAACATACGGCACTTTGCAGCTGACTCAACATTGAGATAACACACATAACACATACATGAAATAATCAGTCCCAGGCAAGAAAAAAACCTTTCTTTCTTTTCACACCATTGCGTTTTTTAAAAGCTAGCTTTGGAAATAAGGCAGTTTCACTGCCTTTTAAATGGGTGTCAGTATCATGTATTGATAAGTACAGTGCCTATAGGAGAGTTTGCAGTATTTAGGTGTTAATGATGTACATGGGATCTGACCTGAGGGGACCTTGTGTAAACACAGGATAACCCAGGGATGAATCAGGATCTGCGTGTACCCACAGCCAGGATGCCGACCATCAGGCCCATCACGTGCACTCGCCAGGATGACAGGTACAACAGAATGAACTTGCATTAAAACACATTAACACACTTTTCATGCTGTAGTGGCCTAATTCTCATTCTCCCAGTTGCATCCTGTGCAAAGTCTCTTTCTGATCCCTTCTCTCATGTGCTGACATTACTTCAGCGTTTTTACATGAATCCCCCGGGTCTAGAGATAATTGAGAACAAATTATTTGGCAGAAGCCCAACATCAGTAATTAGATGTATTAAAGCTTAAAATGTCTCAATTATTCTTTATTGAAAAACATGCAGTCAAAACACTTATAAGCAAAAAGGTTTATTGCTCTCCTCTAAAAAATTCGTGAAACGTTTACCCCAAAGTACCATTAACAAGAGGCACACTGAAGCCTTCGGCTGAACCTTCAGTAAGAAAGAAGATTTCCTCTGGAGAAAGACAGAAGCAGCAGATAAACTTCAGAGGAGGAGAAAATCCCATTGTAGCAGCAGCAGCTGCCAGATCCTGCCTTGATCCACAGCCTGCCTCACCCCTTGGTTTCAGGGGGAAGGCGCAGGACCTAATCTAACCCATATGAGGAACGAGCTTCTGTGCACCACTGCACAGATATCTGCCCGGAGTCTATTAATTTTAAGATAACATAGCACATGTAATGCTCATTTTTCATGTGTTGTTGCTATCTGTAATTTACAGGCACAGGGAACTGCAGAACTAAGCGGTGAGTTGTTATTCGTGCTAAAAGTGGCTCCCAAAGGCCTGGTTGTGCCCGCTTTCCCAGCTATCCAGGATGCCCGCCTCAGAGCAGGGGCAGCAGTTGTGCCCCACGCCGCGCACCGCGCACCACACGCGCTGCACAGCCACCCTTGGCAGAGCAGCTGAGGTGGGAAGGGGTTTGTGGAGGTCCCCTGGCCCAAGCCCCCAGCTCAGGCAGGGCTACCCAGAGCCGGCTGCCCAAGCTGCCAGCCCTGAGCACCTGGGGACACAGCCCGGTGAGGGTATGAACCGCTGCTGGCAGCATTTAGTGTCGTGTTTTGGGCAACCGGAGACATCACAGGTATCGGTTTGCTGGGCTCACGGGAGAGGTTTTATAGAACCATAGAATCATAGAAAAGTTTGGGTTGGAAGGGACCTTCAAAGGTCATCCAGTCCAGCCTCCCTGCAATGAGCAGGGACATCTTTAATTAGACCAGGTTGCCCAGAACCACATCCAGCCTGGCCTTGAATGTCTCTGGGGATGGCACATCCACCACCTCTCTGGACAACCTGTGCCAGTGTTTTACCACCTTCGTTGTAAAGAGTTTTTTCCTCACATCCAGCCTGAATCTCCCTCTTTTAGTTTAAAACCATAATCCCTCACCCTACGGCAATAGGTCCGGCTAAAATGTCTCACCCCATCTTCCTTATAGGCCCCTTTTAAGAACTGAAAGGCCACAACAGGGTTTCCCTGGAGGCTTCTCCAGGCTGGATAACCCCAACTCTCTCATTCTATCCTCACAGGAAAGATGCTCCATCCCTCTGATTATTTTTGTGGCCCTTCTCTGGACCCTCTCCAGCAGGTCCATGTGTTTCCTGTGCTGAGGGTTCCAGAGCTGAACACCGCACTGCAGGTGGGGTCTCACCAGAGCAGAGCAGAGCAGAGCAGAGCAGAGCAGAGCAGAGCAGAGGGAATCACCTCCCTCGACGTGCTGGCCACGCTCCTTTTGATGACAGGAATTTACCTTTTCTGATTGTGGCCTGATGGCTTATTTTTAATGAACATACAGTTTGGAAACATTCTAGTTCCGAGGTTAACTGTTGCTGTTCTCTGTAGTGTGCAAAGCAGAGGTGAGATGTTTTTCACCTGCAACCTCGCAGTGTTTTCTTGCCCTTGGTGTAACCCACTCCCTCTGGCCACAGCTGAGCAGAGCCAAGATAAGCTGCAGGCCTTTTTCCTTCTGTTAAATAGAGACTACAAACATATAAATTTTGTATTCCTTATGCAGATGCCCCTATTTTATCACTGTTGCATGTATTTAAATGTGTCTCCCGCATAACATTTGCACCGTCCTGTATATAAGATTTCTTCCCTTCTAAAGTGTCAGAGATAATTCCTCAGTCTCAAGAGTGAGAACATACGACATAGCCCTGGGCTTTTCAGCTTGATAAAAATGATCTCCGTTCTTATCCAAATGTTTCAGAGCTCTGTCAGCAAACAAAGAGTAACTCTTCACAGCTCTCAGCAACCAGCCCCAGGGTATTAACCGAAGTTACATCTGTACTCAGAGTAGCAGAGCACTAGGATCAACGTATTTACAGGGCTTTCCCTGGGTATCCCTCCAGCTGTTTTCAAACTTTCACCTGAAAGTTTGTCCCTGTGGCTGGGACCAAGGAGCAGGTGAGTGCTCAGGGCACACCTGCGCCCCGTGGCCCCTGGAAGAGGATACGTTTCCTCCCCATGTCTGCAGGCAACACACCACTCATGCAGGAGGGCTGGACAGGGCTCCTAAACTGGGGGAAAGTTGCTGGCTCATCTGTGGCTCCCAGGTGACACCAAGCCATGGCAGGAGGTGCCAGGCAAGGGCACGTGAACCATGGTACGTGGGAGCTCTCTCATGTTTGTGCACTTGTTCCTCTCTACCTTACCCTTGTTCTCATTAGCACCAGGCACTGGCAGTGGCCAAGCTTCTGTCAGGCAGATTAAGCATATGGCACATTCCTGAACAACTTCAAAGACCACTTCCAAGCATGTGCAAGAGCTTCTACGCCATATTCCTGGCTGTTGCTGTATCGCCCTAGGTGGGTTGCACAGGATCTTTCTGCGGGTGCTTGGAGACAAAGCATATCCAATGAAACATATACATCTCATTATTACTGCTTCCCTCCCCTTTTTGTCTGAATCCAAAGGGGAAAGAATGCAAAGATTAAAATAGATATTAACCTATAGGAATTACATTTATAATATCAGGGCATGTTAGTGCAATCATCTGGTCAACTGTGGGATCTGTTGCTGATCAAAATTCAGTAATATATATGTTTGCAAAGCAGCACTAGACGTAGAGAAGACATATGACCAATGTAGATAGACACTAAGAAAACAATCAGGGTTAAAGAAAGGTAAGGGTTAAAATTACATGATAGTTTAGTGGCATTTACTACTTGGGAGTAAAAATTTTTATTTATCATTTTAGGCATCTTAAAGTTTATGTTGCAGAACTCCAGGACAGAAAGTAATTATATGTAATACTTTAATCTGGATGAGGAATTTTGCAGTACCTATAATTAAGGAGAGTGATAGCATGCTAAATACTGGGTAACTATCCTCTGGCAGGGAAGCCGGCTCCTGGAACCTGGGGAACCCAGTGGTGATCCATCTCCTACATGCTTTTAAAACAATAATAGAAAGGTTTTAACTTTTCCAGGTTCTTGCAATGAAATCTCTCACTACAAAAATGCTTCCTGCAACACACCCTACACTAATAAAAATCACACTTGTCAGTGCTTTGGAAGGGGAATTGGCACTACAGTGACCAGAAGAAAAACATACGAGAATGCAAAGAAAACCCAAAAATGATTTGAATAAACCACCAAGAAAAAAGTGATCTTTGGAATTACCAAAGGTTGACCTAAATATTCTGTCCTACAAGCAAAAAGAAGCATATTGGAAGACTTCATTAAAAACACCTATTGGAAAGCTGCCTTTGACTTTGGGATTCAAATTCATGCAACGGAGATTCAATAGTTGTTAAGGTAAGCTGAGCTGTAGTTTGATTTGACTGGTCTTGGGGTTCAGTGGGTTGTCTGCATAGTGACCAGCAGGCTGATACCCCAACTCCTTCTTCAATCTGAATAAACCAGCATGGGTTTTGGTCCTGAAACTGGAAGACAAATCCTAATTCACTCTGTGGATGATAAATACACTCCCTGGGTTGAGGCAAGTAGTGGATACAATTCTAAGGCAGTGAAGACTGAGTTTCTTAGATGCTTTTGCTGTCTGTGAAGACCGTATGTGATGTGATGGCTACTGATGTAAATTTGCCAGGGTCTGCGCTCCAGCACTGGGACCAGCAGGCACTGGACTGTGCTTGCTTGCCTGTGAGCTCATTCACAGACATATCTGGGGTCAGGGCAAATGAACGTAGGATTTGAACCAGCACCACATTGGGACTCAGCATCACACCACAAACCTGGGTGCCTGCATGTTCTGTCTAAGCTAGTGAGTGTAATGTGAGTAAGGGGTGTGAAGTATCATTTCAAAACATGTGTGTCAGAAAACACAGGGCTAGCCACGGAGCAGCAGAGGGGAGCTGCATCACCCCTGCTGCTTCCTCCTTGGTTCTATGCCCTGTCTCTGGTGGGACTCAATGCAGCAACACTCACTACAGCTATATGGGGAAATCAACCCTGGCCAGGAGCCAGGCTCAAGCACCATCATGTCGTTGCCCATCCTGTTTAGTTACATTTATAGGTGCCAGCCAAGGATGTGAGTGCATCGTGGGGATGGGAGTGCAACATGCCAGGCACCGTTAGCGAGAGAGGGAGTGTTATAGCCCCACAACCCTCCTGGCCCCTGAGCCTCTTGTGAGTGTGGCCCAAAGAAGAGAAAATGTTCACCTCAACATTTACAAGAAAGCAAATAAAGTATCTTCAAAATTTTAAGGCACTTCAACTTGGCTTTGTTAATTGTGTGGTGCTGGCACAAGGCATGTTTTTACAAAGACACATTGTTTTAAAAAATAGAGATTATCCTATCCTGATTAGTCACCTAACATTTATTAAAACTGCTTTCTGAATAAACTGCATTTTAAGCATGGTAGAATGTCAGACGTCAGGGGGAAAAAGCTTAAATGGACCAAATACCTTGCAAAACTCAGTGATGACTTTTATGACTCTTTGGGAATGAAAATGACTAAACCCTTTTTTTCCTCCTGTTATAAGCTAAAGTTCAAAAATTGGAGCAAGGTCACTTTTAAACACACATATTCCACCCAGTCATCGTTTAGGTGAAACAAAATGTGAAAGTCACTGCAGATTTATGCAGTAGCCACCAATGAAATTCTATTCGATATAAATCAATGAAATTGGATCTATTCAGATTGATGGGGATAGGGGTCAGGGATGCATGCCCGTTCCTCAGCAGTCAAAGTGACAGATTGTGTAGGTTTTCTACAAATCTGACGTGGTTTCTTAATTAGAAACATAAAGGAAGCGGATATACAAATCCCACTGGTATCCGGTGGAAATGAGAGGAGAATGCCAAATGATAAACCAATATTTATAGGGGATTGTTTCCAAGAATTTATTACATTGTTTTTCCATTTAATTACCTTGAACTGGTCCTATAGAAATACTATAAAGAATATAAATGTGCTCTTCTTTTAACAAAATGGCGAATTCCTGTTTGAAATGAGCTAATTAGTCTTACTAAATACATTTGAGATCTGCTGTGAAATCCCCAGGCTTAGTCTGCTTACAGCATAATCACCTTAGCTGACATCTCTCAGTGGAAAAGTCTAACCTTTATGGGGCACTGGGAAAGACCATCTCATATATTATTCCAACATTTACAAATTTCTAAGGCAGCTGGATCCATTTTTAGAATAAAATCATACATATTGTATGATTTGTGGTTCATTATTTGCATTGAAGAAATTAACTGTGTGTTTGTAAGAGAAGGAAGCAGGCAGCCAGAAAACTCTTTGCAACAAAAATCACCTGGGGGGAGGCTTTAGGTAAATTTTTCTAAAAGAAATTTTTAGGGAGAGACTGTTTTTTTTGTTTTGGTTGGTTTTTTGTGTTGGTTTGGGTTTATTTCTAGCAGTGTTCAGAATTAAACAGGGGCAAATATGTGCCATTTCCTCTCAGTCATATCCTTGAACCAAATTCTGGTTTGATTTTAACTTAAAAAAAAAAAATAATGCCATCTTGGGAAATTGCTGGAATCAACAGCTACATTGAAATCAGAAATGGTAATCAGGAGCTGCTGTTTCAGACCAAGTATAACAGTACATACAAAACCAGACAAACACTGTGAGGCAGCAGAAGATAGGCTGTATTTCCTGCAGGAAGAAGTGGGGAAATAGGCATTTTTCCAAGTATTATTGTTCTTAAAAAATACTCTGTACTGCAGTAACACCTAAGAGTTTTATCCTAAACTTGTCACATTTAAAAAATATATGATCCCTTCAGAACTTAAACCCACTTTTACAAAAAATACTGAGCTTCATATGTCCTATTAAAAGTCATAGGTCTGATGAGCTTAAACGTGTTGCAAACCTCAGCTTTTCAATCAAAATTAAAACAAAAGGCTATGGCTAGATAGAGATTAGCAAGACTGGTAAATGAATATGAGCTATCAACAGTCAGTGAGACTTCATATTTGCCTAGTTTTCCATAGTGTCCGGGGTTCAAACCACGACACATAGGCAGCAGGTAAAATAAAGATCTGTGTGTAGCTGTAAGAATGGGGATGTGGACAGAGGTCCTGAGCAGGCTGCAGGACAGTGAGGGAGAGAGCTTGGCAGTGTCTGCCTGAAAATCTGCTGTGTGGGCAATGGAAGCTGGAGCCCATCTTTTATACGAGCGACAAGCAGGATGAACGTAAGGTTTTGAAAGGTTTTAAGAACTGAGACAAAGGGGCTTATTTTCAAAAGGATGAAGAGGGAGCCAGGGAAGGATTGCAAGGAGAAGCATCACAGTCACAGGAACAAGGCAGAAAGATGACCCACTCAGGAATACGCTCAGTGGAAGGGAAGGGCAAAACTTCATTTGTCAAAACTGGAAAAAGTGCGTAGATAAATCACAATGTGAGCCGATGGAAGCTATGGGGTGAGGCTAGCCGTGCAGTTACAGCAAAGGCCATGCCTTAGAGATGATGGGCAGAGTTCAACCTTTTTTTCTCACCGCAACCTCACTCCTCTTTCCAGGTGTGAAAATGTTGAAAGATGTGGGAAAGGGATTTGTCAGGTGGAGTGACAGACACCTGCTGCTGCTATCTGCAAGAATGATGGTGGAGCTCGGAGGCTGGTATAGAATCATAGAATGGTTTGGGTTGGAAAGAACATTGAGATCATCTAGTTCCAACCCCCCTGCCATGGGCAGGGACACCACACACTAAACTATGCCGCCCAAGGCTCTGTCCAACCTGGCCTTGAACACCACCAGGGATGGAGCGTTCACAACTTCCTTGGGCAACCTATTCCAGTGCCTCACCACCCTCACTGTGAAGAACTTCTTCCTTATATCTAACCTGAACTTCTCCTGTTTAAGTTTGAACCCATTACCCTTTATTCTATCACTACAGTCCCTGATGAGGAGTCCTTCTCCAGCAACTTTTTAGCCCCCTTCAGATACTGGAATGCTGTTATGAGGTCTCCACTCAGCCTTCTCTTCTCCAGGCTGAACAGCCCTGATTTTTTTAGCCTGGCTGCTTCTTCTTCCTGGCATGAAGCAACCTGTATGCTGCTTCCTAGTATAAAGGGGACAAGATGTCTTAGGGACACAGATGGGTTACAAACAGGTAACAATTTCTTTGTCCCCCTACACCAGATGCACACTTACTTGTTGCCATTACACAAAATGTGCCAGACTATTCTCTGGCTTTGCAGAGCACAGCTAGTGTCCATGCAGCAGTACTCTCCCCCTTTGTCCTCCAAGGGGATCCTCTTATCCATACTAACTCTTGGAACAGTTTCTTGGCTGTCCTTTTCCCTAAACTGTTTGGGATGCCCTTTCCATGGGCATCTTTCCATGAAGAAACAAGGGTTGTCACAGACCAAACCATGCTAGAAATTGTGCTACCAGTTATGCCATTGACTGACTGCATAGCAGCGCCGTGTCTTGTTTAGTTTACTAGAAGTTGTAAAGACTAATTTAGTTTACCAAACTGGTGCTACTTACTAATGCCAACCTGAAAGCGTCCCTGTTGCTGGGGGAAGTGGAGGGAATAGAAAGAAACGTGTAGTGGGGTGAGTTTACAAAAGAAACCTCTTGAACAAATCCCAAGCTTAACTAACACACATAATCTCAAGAAACATTACCAAAAGCCTCCCCCACTGCATACTTCCTACTAAATGTTCTAAGCTGTGGGCCTGCCTATCCACCCACTGCAGGCTGTGGGGCTGATCAAATCTGTTGTACCTGTTATACAGCACTTCCTACATACTTACCAATCACCCTAGTACTGAGGAGATGTGAGCAAGCTCACCACCCCTGTCTTACCAGGAAAGTTAGGGCCAGGTTGTTTCACAAAGCTGTAAGCTCATTGCAAAAGTCACACCTTTAAAGTCTCCTATTATTAGTATTTATTATCTGCACTGCAGTACAGCCTATGCACCCTGAGCTTCAGTGTATGAGGTGCTACATACAAAACCAGAACAAAAAGATGTTCCCATGCTCCAGTGAGATTATTCTGATCGGGCTGCTTAGCAATATTGAAATGTTTTGCTGAATATTAAGATTGAATAAACAGACAAGGTACGTGGCTTGTACTCAAATATTTTTTAATGAAAATTTCTGACCCAAACGACCCTTGAAAGGTAGAAGTTGTCATTCTGAGAAATGTGTAGGGGCAGGCGTCATCTTTTACAATGCAGAATCTGACACGCTTTCAAAACACTGGCACCAAAAGTAAGAGAGACTTGGGGACAATTTTTGGCATGACCATTAAGGAAAACTGCCTAAACACTGGAAGAAACTGAAAAGTTTACACCTTTTTGAGAATTTAAACTAATCTATGGTGGTTTGGGGGTATTTTCCTTTAGAATAAGTATTCTGTCTTCTATGGCACTGTACAGTACATGCAGCAGAGGATACCACTTTTGAGAAAGAAAATAAGCCTCACGACACAAATCCTCACCTCACTTAAGCAAACATTCTTCATATTGAACCCAATAGGACAACTTATGAAAAGTAGAGAAGAGAATTTGGTCCATTATGTGGCTATATCAGATTTAAATTACACCAATAACTGAGATGCATGGGGTATCAGTGACAGGAATACTGGACCCAGAGTGTATGATTACTCAATTACTCCAATGTCTGTTGGATGCTTAAAGGCTAAAACAATTATGGGTCCAATCCAGTCAGTGCATATCACTGTCAGCTCTTCAGACAGTTTACCTTTCCCAAGAAGCTTTTGCTTACCTTATCACCTTCCCAGATCTGCTGCCTGCATTCTCCAATTACTGCACTTAACTGCAAGCCACGTTACATATACTTTACACTTCATCTTTATCTGTTCCATTTCGGTGATGTGATATTAGGCAAACATCTTAAACTTACAGCGCTGGGCTTTAAGTCACTGACATCTTAGATTTATTTCCCTCAAAGCTTTCAGTTCTAGCAGGAGCTCAAATGAAGCCCTGAGAAAGCGGAGCAGGGACCCATAGCCACAACTGTGGAGGCAGTTTGGCAAATTAAAGTATTCTTAGAATGCAAGGCAAAAAGGGGCAAAAATCTGCAATACTCTGTAGCTCTGACTCATGAAGGAGATCACAAAACTGAAAGTTGAAAAGAAAGCTGAAGCAAGATGATCTAAATCAGAAAGGAGAAATGTGTGAAGCAAGGGATCTAATTAACCCAAGATAAAGGAAATCTGTGAAAGAGAATGTATTAGCTGGAAACTTTTCCTATTATGATGTATTTCTATTTAAAAAAAAAAAAACTTGAAGGAAAATAGCTGTTCACAGAGTGAGAAAGAAATAACCTATTTATTTCCTCCATTAAACAATTTTATCTGATTCAGATTTATCCTGCAGTACCAATACTTGAAATGTAATGCATCATCCATGGGAATAACAGCCAACCCATAGCTCACTCATAAAAGGAATGTGGTTAATACTTAATATCCAAAAATCAAACTCGCTTGTTTGTTCTAATTTGTCACATGGGTCTTAAACTGTCTTCTGTGTGCTGATAAAATGAATCCATAGCCAAGTGGCTTCTGCTTCCATCCATTTTTTAATAAAAATTTAAAGTTACACATTCTTAACATCAGTCATCACTTCTTACAAATGCCCAGTAATGTTTTCCTCAGTTTGCTGTTTCTCTGAGTGCTTTTTTCTGCTCTAAAACTAAAGCAACTGTTTTGTAATGCAAATGAAAAAAAAAAATTTCAAAGACAAATAAGACAGATTACAGCCAATATGTGCAGAAAAAGCATATACCAATGAAGGGAAATAATAAAAACCCCAGCAATGACTACAAAATAACCAAACTATTAAACTGCTTTCCTAATATTTTTAGTATTATGATACAGTTTTAATATGAGAAAATAATGCACACATTTTTAGTACTGTCTAAAGTGGGGGTCTCCACATAACTTTGGAATATTTCTAATCCTTATGCTTTCACGGTAAGGGCTCAGGCCCACGAAGCCTTTCTAGTCATCCAAGGAAACCTAAATACTTCTCCAGAGCCAGAACTGGGTCTCTGAAAAAGACTTTACAGGCACCAAATGCACTGATTTAAAACCATCTTTAGGTTACTGACATCTTCAGGTAAGCACGTAAGCATTCACTTGACCATAAACAAATGCTTATTGTTGCTGACTGAAAACACGTGCTTTCTTCAGAGGGTACCGTCAGCACTAATGGTTGCTTAGCAGCTCTGTAAATCACATTATTTCCTGGAGGTGACCCTATTTAAAATGAAAGGCATGAAATTTTCAAAATATTAAGTCCAAGTCACACACACATACCCCACCCGTCTGTACATAACATTAATCATACAAACCCATGGAGTGCCTTGCCCAGTAAGGCCACATAAACACACCCCATTATTCACAGTTTAAGACAAAACCCTCTCTAGATAGTTATATTAATCACTGATTGGAACTTTGCAGACTTTAGAGCCAGTAACCCAAAACCTGCCTCAAATTAGAAAAAAAAGGATGTGGCAGTAGTTAACGTTAAGGTGGAATTCTTCTGATTGAACTATTTATCTGGTAGTGTTTCAGGTAATTAAAACTGGGCTCTGAGTAATATGAAAGGGTATAGTTATGGTCAGTTTTTTATCTTCTAGCACTGCAGGGCTGTTGGGACTTGAAAATTATATGCAGGCAAGTTTGGAAGGGGTCCAAGGTAGACCACACCGGACTAAGTAACATCTGGTGTATAGGGCTTAGGATTTTAAAAGTGTGTCTGGACAGCTGTAAAATGGAAATGACATACGTCTCTGACTAAAGGCTATACGTAAAGTTGGCAGCAAGTTAATTGTATGCTATTTGGAAAGCACTGTTCTCGTCTCAAAGCTGTGTGCAACCAGGTACAACCTGGAGTACATGCAAAGACATTCCAGTTACACTTGTAAAGAATTTATTTTACATCAAGTGAATGAGAAATACTTGTAAAACCTTCATCTTTGACTAGCATTTCTCCTGCCTCCTTTTCATGTTTAACAAGTTGAAAAAAAAAAAAACAAAACCAAAACAGTTCTAAGACCTTAGTCCAGCCCCAGGATGTTACCAACACAGACAACGTAACAGTTAAGAAACTGTTGACATGGCATGAAGTGCTGATATATGTCAATCTAGTCACTGCTGAATTTAAACAGTTATATTTTTTACTCAAAGTTTTCAGAAAAGAAAGACTAATCTGTAAATTATAATGTACAAGCATCACTGTCTCTGTATTTTTTTATACTGGTGTCATGACATGACAGTGCTTTCTTCTGTGAACCCATAAAATCACCTTCCCATAGATTAGAGCAAAAGCCAGAGGAAAAGAGATGCTCTCCTGACCCCTACCCTGGGCATGTATTGCATGATAGGGAATGATGTCAGTGGAGGAAGGAAGGCAGCAGAGGCTAAAGTTTATCACAATCTGTTTCTGGCCAACTCCATGCCAAAATATGTATTTGCACATTTTCTAAAAACAATAGCTAAACAGTTCCCAGGTGATTATAATCACTATTGGAAATGATGGCCAATGCTCACTTGTGTGTTTATTGCAGTCAACCTGATCTCCATTCCTCTCTCCGAACGTCCGTTGCATTTCCCTGTTGCACACTGTCTCAAATAGAAATGCTCCTGGGAAAAGTCACATATGACAGGTATGTCCACACAGCACCTAAGACAGTAAGAATAATATATTGTTATATCATAGAATCCCAGACTGGTTTGGGTTGGAAGTGACCTTAAATCTCATCCAATTCCAACCGCCTGCCACAAGCAGGGACACCTTCCACTAGAGCAGGTTGCTCAAAGCCTCAACCAACCTGGCCTTGAACACTGCCAGGGATGGGGCAGCAACAGCTTCTCTGGGCAACCTGTGCCAGTGCCTCAGCACCCTCACAGGGAAGAATTTCTTCCTAATATCTAATCTAAATCTTCCCTCTTTCAGTTTAAAGCCATTCCCTCTTGTCCTGTCACTACAAGCTCTTGTAAAAAGTCCCTCTCCAGACTTTTGTAGGCCCCCTTTAGGTAGTGGAAGCTTTTCCTGAATTACAGGTCAGTGTGAAGCCACCCCTGGCTGTGGTGTTACTTAGAAGCTGGTCTGAATTTATATATGTAAATATAACATATATGTATATATATAAACCAAAAAAATTTCTCAGACATTGTCTTACTCATCACCTGACAGGCCCATGGGCTCCAGCTGAGAGCAGAGGTCTCCCAGCTAACCACTGGTTTGGGTGCCCAGCTAAGTTCCAGTTGTGGTAATTAAGCCCGGTCGTTACTTCCGTTAAGGCTGGGCTGCATATGTGAAATCTGCGAAGTCATTAGTAATGCTTGAGACTACCAGAACTGCATCCTTTTTATTCTTCTTTGCAAGCAATACAACACATCTTTTTCCCAAGGAATCAGCACACGCTGTCACCTGCTGCAGCCTCCCCTCAGAGAGGCAAAAGGTTGGGCTGGTGGCACCCATGCGGGCAGCGGTACTTACAGACACCAGCAATCACGGCTGCTCTCTGGTGTCTGGCAGAAAGCCACTTTATGAAGGTTTGTGACCTGTTGCTTTCACAAAAAGTCACACTGTAAAACTCTGAGAGACACCCCAGGACAAAGCACCTGCAAAATACGCTTACTCCAGAAATACTTCTTTCATTTAACAGCATCTGAAACCATTAAGTCAGCAAATAACAGTGTTCCTGAAAGTGGAAAAAAATAAGCCAAACCATTTTCCTTCCAAAGTCTGAAACATAATTCCTAGGCTGCAAACATCGCCAGTTTTTATCCCACAATTACATTTTTGCTCGTTTTAAATCTAAATCTACTCCAAACTGAGACTGAGATTTTACAGTGTATCAATTCCATATTTAAAACTCAATTACTAATTCCAATATGACACATTTCTTACAATAGGCAAATGGACCTTTTTAACAGCAATGGTTTATATTAAAAAAGGATTTAAAAAGGGTTTCTGGACTCTTTACCATAGGAATGCTCGTTGCAAAGGTAAAGCAGGGAGAAATTAAAATGCCAGAGCCAGAAATAGTATTGCCCAGCAAAGTATTTCAAGTGACCAGGGTAAAGGGTGAGGAAAAGTTTTACTATCAAGAAATGAGACTTGGTAACAGTCTCCCCTGAGCAGTGCCTCCTTATACCCACTGTCTAAGAGGTGAAGAAATGGAGAGAGCTGAAGGGTATAAAAGGTGAAGGACAAGGCACAAAAACTTTCTGTGCAAGTGTCACTGCAAGTTTTCTCTTCTGCGCTCTGCTTCTCTTGGTTGAAGTAACACTCCTGCTTAACGAAATGGTTGCAGCTGCTTCAGTGTGGGAGATACTAACACCACAGCCACACAGCACTGTAGTGGCATGCTGAGCCACAGATTTGCTACCATTATGCTCTTGCTTCACCATTTTACACTGTGCATTTATGCTGGACACTAGATTAAGTCTAATATCAAAATCTTCCTTAAACAAAGACAGTTACTCCTGCTAGGTCTCAGTCCTGCCTACCTGCCTGCTCCTGCAGTGCCAGTGCTGTAAGTAAGCTGCTTCCCTCCAACCTTCCTCTGTAACAGCATCCTACCTGGGGGGGAAATTCATCCCTCCTTTGAGCTCCCCATGTACACTATCTAAAAGAGTCACGTTTTAAAATACTAACAGCTTATTATTTCACTACTTTTTCACTTTTACATGGAAAATACTATTACTTGCAAAGGACTTGCAGCTTTTTGTCTCCATCTGAAAATATTCTTCCTGATTTGAAATACAGGGAACATGGAAGACATCCAGCTACAACCTGAAATTCAAACTAGCTTTTAAATAACACCACAGCCAGGGGTGGCTTCACACTGATCTGTAATTCAAGAAAAGCTTGATCAGTTTTCATAACGCCCAGATACCTAGAAGGTGAGGAAAAAGGCAAACATACTTTCTACAATAAATTCTAGAAGGAATAAAAATTACATAAACCCACACCCCTGGGTGACCTATAAGTGGATTCATGCAGGAGCTACAAGATGCAGCTGTGGGCTACTGGAGGGAAAACCAGCATACCTATATAATGTACGTCCAAGGCATGCCTAAACCTGCTCACAGCCCTGAGCGTGCCTCACATCCACACAAGCAAGCCATAGGGAGGCGATGGTTTTTGTTGTGGCTGAACATCAGAAGCAAAACCCTGGGATCTCCGTAGCATGGGTCAAAGCATGCACCAGCGTGCCCTTGCTTCATGTGGACACAGCATTACAAACCAGCAGTTATCCTGTGCTTCCAGGATCCTTTCATTTGCTGTCATGGCTAGAGATGGTTTAGATCATATCTCTAACCAGTTTCCATGAAGTAAATTTTTCACATCTTGGTGTTTTCCTAGCTACCTTCCTGGCCATGCTGCTTATCCTAGCACTGTTCTTCCTCTGCCTGTCCACACCGTGGCTCCTCTCACCATCCTACAGAGGAGATGGCCAAACCTGTCCTTCCTGGAGGGTCCCTATCATTACACATTTGCTCCTTCCCGAAAGACAGGAGTGGCTTTTTCCACTCCCTACCAGAAGGATTTTAACTTTCACCTGTAGAATGTTACATGTAGCAACTCAAGTCATAGCCAAACCACAGCTACTGCTCCCATCCATGCCTGTAGCCACACTGTGCACCTAACCAAGCCCTGTTTCAAGTCAACATAAACTGAACTGAAATCTATGCGGTAGTTTACCCAATGTAATTACAGCAGATTAGGTTTAATTTCCCATTTAGCTTACCGTGCCGAGTGCTCAGCAGCATCACTACAGCCTCTACCCGTGAATGGGCACCACACTACTGGGTCTTTCTCCACCATAGTTCTCCATGTGTGCGGCTGTGGTGGGTGATTTCCTTGGCTGACCTGGCTGCAATATGAACAACTTGACCAGATTGCCAGGGTAAGTAATGTCCTAGCTTCATCTCTCTCAACATCCATACCTACAGTGGTTAGAAACTACATTTCAATAGCAGCCTCCCATGTGAGTTTTCAAAAAGCTTTTATTCTCTGCAAACATGAACAACGTATTTTCAAACCAGTGGCATGGAAAAAACATGCAGCAGGTGACACAATGAGAACCCAGCAACACCTCCGACTGGCCTTAGACTTTAGACCTAGATTGAAGCCTACTATTCAATTCCTGCTAAAGCAATATTCCCAGTAAAAAAAAACAAAAAGATAGGAGGAGGAAGGTAATACAGCACCAGAAATAACTCATTGTAGAAGCTTATGGTTGGCAGCCATTACTGTACAACCTTCACAAATCGGTGATGAGGCTTAGCCCAGTTTTAGCCTAAAAAGCATTAGGCCTTTGCTGCACTCCTGTTGAACCCCTCCAGTTTCCACTAAATCCTCTGCGAGACCATGATTAGACACAGAGAAATATCTTCAGCCCAGCACGCAGTGTGTGGGCCACCACGTGCTCCACATACTCTGCTGAGCACCTCTGTGGGACATTCCTCATCAGGTTTGCCTTTGAATGTATCAGAAGGGTGATTTTCAAAAGCATCCTGGGTCTGTGAGCTTCGTGAATGCATGTGGGATTTGTGCCCCAGACAGAAGTCTTCTGTACAGCTTGGCAGTGGGGAGGGCTCTCTCACAATGAACAAGCCCAGTAAGTTTGGACATACTGTACCTCATCAGGTAGATGGTTTATCAGGACTTAAACCTGACTATACCTCATAAACATGTCCTTTCAAAGAGCCCCTCATAAACTGGAAACAACACATCCTGTAAAGGGGAAAGTGTGGCCTACAGTTAACTTATTTATTCCTATCTATCTAACATACTACAGACGTCCTGAGTTTTACAGCGTTACATGTTTTGAACCTTTTCAGTAAAGTGGAGGTTTCTCATTTCAGCCTAACTGCTGTTAATCTGTTCCAAATGTTAACATTGCAAATAAGGTCTGGTTACCGTCTCTGCCCCAAGTCGATAATAGGAACAGAGCTGATCAGCATCTGGTTTAGTTCAGAGTACAGCTTGCTGCCTAATACTGCAGAATTTGGGTTAGAAGATCGTTGCATTTCATGAACGCCACAAGAAAAATTAAACTAACAACACTCACATACAGTCATGTGTCATTATTTATTGCTCTATAGGCTTGCTAAAGATGGAATATTGCATTACTAATTTTGGCAAATTCCAGCACACATAAACAGGCCAAAACCTCTTAATATAAATTATACCAGAGCTGCCTAATGATAATTAAAAAAATTCAGTCGCTTGCTTTCCAGATTTGTGATGGAAATAGTGTTTAAAAATAAGAGAAAATTTTAGATCAGTTTCTCATTTTATCATGCACTTTGAACACTTGAATTGTTATGTGTTGGGTCCAGTGCAAGTTACTTGGCAATACAGCATTTTGAATACATAGAAAACTATGTCTATAAAGGAAAATGGTCTAAAATCTATTTATAAAATACAAATTAGTATTTTAATGGAATATAATCATTGACCTAAAACTCAAACCACCAAGTTCACTTTTAGGTCAAAATAAAATCTCCTGATGAGTTAAATCAGAGCTGAATTCAACTCAATATACAGAATAGTTCACCTCAGGATGAGCTGTGACCCCTGTAACGCTGAACACTACCTCTCCTTTTTTCCTTCAAGCACTCCTTTTATACTTTATTCCAAATTCCTTTACTGTTGATCTATCATTTTGCGGCCAATCATATAAAAATTCCACATACAACATATTTCTATTACATTTCTTTTGTTAACCTAGGTGGCAGATTATCCTTTATAAACTCAGTGAAGGATCAAAAGCTCTTGACACATATAAAATAAACCATGAATAATTAATGACAGTTCTAGGTTAGCAAGGCATCCTAACTTATCCATCAACTATTCATATTAAAGTTCAGCTTGAGAAAAAAATTAATAACCACCTCAAATATTAAAAGATCATTTTTTAAATGAATGCATAGAATGTTTAAAACATCTGGAGCCTGTATAAAATGTACATGAATTCTGCCAAATTTACCCTACACTTTCCTGTCACCTGAAGCACTGATTGGGGTGACCCACATGACATAAATTTCTTTTTACTGTGAGAAATGACACAGAAATTGCTTCTTTCCCCAGACAGATGTAACTGGTTGATCAGCCAACTAGTAATACAATATTTATGAAGTTAAGCAGGGTAAAACTGGTAAGCACTGTATTAGTTCACGGTGACACCTATGAGCAGTGCCTTTCTGGGCACAACAGATTCCATTAATCCCATTTTACACCCGAGAATCTTGAAGCAGAAAAATCCTAAATTAATGAATTGCATCATGTTGCGGAGCCAAGTGAGGAACAGAACTCAGGAAGTGGCAGGCTGTGTCATGCTAGTCACAAAGCTATGCCATTGCCCACGTTTTAGCAAGCTTTCTCTCATTGTAACAGACTAATTCCCCTACCACTCCACAGGGGGGAAAATTATTAATCAAAAATGATTTCCAGTAAAGTTACCTATTTGCTGCATACAGATTTCATCAGAGAGACTTCAAACTACTTAAGAGGAATGAAAAAAGGAATAACCCCACAGACTGGATGACTCAGGAGGTAAGACGTTATCAATAACACAAAGATCAGCATTCACAGGTGTCTCTTAGAGAAAGATCAGCATACCAAAGAAAGCTATCTACTCAACCCCACTAAAATCATATACAAAACCAAAACCAACCTTGATCAAGTAAGAAAAATAAACCAATGTGAGACCTGTCTTTACTGAAATGGCAGGGGGGTGGAACTAGATGATCTTTAAGGTCCCCTCCAACCCAAACCATTCTATGACTCTATGATTCCTTAACAGCACAAGTTACGCTCTTTTTACCCTGAACCAAGCAATGTGCTAAGTTAATTCACTGTAAAGAAGTGAAGATGCATCTGTATGCCTGCAAGATAATTCACTTTATTCAAGCTCAGCTATCACTTCAGTAGTTCGCTGATATATGAAGTTCTCCATGTAAGAAAGGCAAAGTGTCTATGCAAGGTTTGTTCTTCTTTCAAACTGCCAAGAGAAACGAGACTTAACTAGGTTGGCCCATTCCTCCAGCTCCAGCTGGAGATACAGAAGCAATGACTTCTCATTCTCACCTTTATCTTCCTTTAGTCTTTTTAGAAGTAATTTTCCACATATTGTTTACAGAATACAAAACTAAAATTATCAGAAGCGCCAAAATAATTCAGTTTTATTTCTCTGTGTTCCTACTTAAACAGACATCTCTGCCAGGCCAACCCGGTTCCTGGCTTCTCCCTTTTTCCGTGGCTATTTCCTGAGCTGCAGCGCGCCCCTGCAAATGTCTGCATGTGTAATGACTTTCTTTGGCAACCATCAGTGGATAAAGCCGGGAACCCAGCTCTGTAAAGAGAGCAAGGATTCCAAACATTTCTTCACCTGGTTTATCTGCACTTGAGAAGCCTGGGCTGAATTTGGTCCCTATGGGTAGCAGAGTCCCTACTGACATCCCTCAGATTGTCACTCGGCGCTTCCTCCTTCGTTTGCTCTTTAGGACAGAACCAGCTGTGCATAAGCTTCATCTCACCAATCACCACTGCCTCCTGCCTCCAGAGAGGAAAAGAAGATGGCCAGGATGGGCAGCCAGGTGCTGCTCCTACAGTGAGCTAGAAAGGAGTCTGGGAAAGGTTATAGGGATCAAAGCTGCCCAAGGCCCACGTGAACCCTACCCTTTCCTCACTGGAGTCTGTTGGAACTGAGAGCTGTGCACAGGGAAGGCAGACAGGCTGCTTGGAGTGAACCAGCTCACCTTTGTCTTTTCAGACACAGGCAAAACTCCACAGAACTGCCTATTCTGCGCACCTGCCTGCATTGCCTGCTGTCCTGAGCTGCCTTGAAGCTCAGCATAACCATCCACACAACACAACACAAAGTCCATTAGCAAGCAAACAAAGGGAGCAAGCGCCGAGAGCAGATTTGTGTTTTCTTTTCCCTGTAAAGTTCCAGATTTGTTACCTGAAAACAATGCAAGTTACTGTGTATTAAATAAAAGGTAAAGTCCATGTCCCGGTAGTGAAAGATTGCAATTAAGAGTGTAGTCATTAGGACCCATAAATGCAAGAGGCTTTCCACAGGAAAGTATTTGTTACACTAGAGCTTTCTCAGGGTTGGGTTTGTTTTAGTGAATTTTAATGAGAGAGAAATCCAACCTATCAAAGCTAATTGGCCAGTCTCTTACTGAGTTCTCCCATTTTCCCAAGCATCCATGGGCCAGAGACTGACTCAGCAACATGATGGTTAGGTCACTTGCTGGGAATATGAGAAACAAGTTCAGTCTCTCTCAATAAGGTAGACGACATAAACCTCCATCTCCTACAACCCAGGGAAATGACTCAGTCATTAGGTTATTAGGTTACTGGTAATCCAGTGTGGAGTTGGCCTTGTGGCTATGGCTTTTTCAGCAGGGAAAAGGTTTCTGTTTTTTTCTTATATGGAACAAAACCAGAAGTCAAACCTCAATTTTATTGCAAAACAGGATTCTTGCATTCTGGACAGTCCTCAGTAGTGTCACTTCCCATTTAAACAGTCGTCTTCATCCATGGTGTTTGTGCTCCCCTGCCTTCCACTGCCATGGTGGCATTTGAGTGTTGGTTCCACAGTTTTCCTCAGATCACTGCAGACCTGACAGCTGACAGACATCCTCCTGACACCTTCCATTCCTCTGTTTCACTTACCTGAAGTGACCAGAAATAAGTGACCACAGCCAATACCTAGCAGCCTTCTGGCATGTTTTGTTCACTGCCAAAGAACACACCTGCAGTTCTCACCCACCACCGAAAAGGGAACAGGACAGAACCACCACCACCCTGATGTGACCAGATGTCATCCCTCAGTTCTCATGCATGTCATGGTTGGCCACAGCATATGGACAGAAACCCTGCCCCAAAGAACCACCACGAAAGATGTGACAGATGAGAAACTGTGGGAATGGATGGAGCGTGAGGAAAAAACCACATGGCTCCAGAGCCCAGCAGAGCCCAGGCTTTGTTACATCTTCATTCCAAGAAGACCTTTCACCTCCCTAACTTCTACCATTTCCAGCCTCTGCAGCCTTTCTTGCATTCTTTTTGTTTAAAACGTTGTTCTTAGTGCATTAGTCTGCAGTCACTTTCTTCCTGTGATTTTATGCATAGATGGCCACAATATGAAAAGGCACTTTTCAATTGCTTACAAACACACAGCCAGGGTGATTTAGACAACTATCTATTCTGCTTCCACTTAGGAGTCTGGCAAATGAAGAACACAAAAGAAAAGAAGTTGGTGCCTAAATTTAAGAATTGAATCCATGTCTAAGCACTTAAGCACTTAAATATGTGGTCTGATATTCAAAAAAATTTGGCATCCAAAAAGTGCCAGCAAGGCCAAATGGGAGCTGATGACTTGGAGAATTCCATCCTTTATTTTGTTGCCTAAATAGCAATCCAGGAATAGGGCCCAGGAGCTCAATTTAAACAAAATATTTGTATGTATGCTGGCTAGAGCTGGAGGGAATAAATAGGATCATTGATCCCCTCTGAATGGCAAATCACTGGAATTTTATGAAAGCATTATTCATATTACACAGGCATTCAGACAACTGCATATGAGAGTTGGGCAGTGAAAGGACACAGAAGGGTTGCTCTTGTCCTGCGGACAGCTGGTAGAGCTGGGTAAGAGGTCCTATCACCATGGCACAGAAGGCCCACATGCTCTCAGTGGAACCCGCCTAAGACACGGCTCCTCACAGGAACCCCGGCCACCCACCCGCATAACAGGCTCATACCCCTAAACCCCCACTTTCTGCTATGCAGTTGGGCGCTGAAACACTGCTACCAGCCAGCCTCAGTGAACCTTCTTCACAGAGGGCTTTCTCTTCAGCAAACTTCACATTACAAAAAAGGTCCCAAGGAAAATCAGACATAAACCTCTTGCAAGGCTTCTTCACCCAATTCCCTCCCGAAGTGATGGTGTCACATATCCATCTGCCCTCAAAGCTGCTCCCAAACAACCAAATCTGCATCTCTGCTTTACTGAGAAGATGGTTTGTACATGGAAAAGTCTTGATGTTCCTTGAAACTGCTTGGATAATAGGTGTAGTTGTTTCTTTCACGTTGCTAATCAGGTTCTACATTACCTGAATATGGGAGCTTCCCAAGAGGAGCAAATTATCTGTGTGAGCAAAGGCTCCTTTCTCAGTCTGGGTGGTGCCTATGCTTAACTAAATTGAAGTTTACTTAAAAGCTTATTAGAGCTTTTGGCTCCATACAGACATCACATTTCTGGGAAGTTTTGCTGAAAAAGCTTGGCATGGCTACAATTACAATATTGTTACAAGTCACTAAATGTTTTTGATATGTTTAAAAGAGAAATTCTGTGTTCATTTTTCTATACAATTTATCTCAACTGCAGTCAGCGAGACCAAGGGATTTATAGGTTTTGCAGAATTTTCACCCTCATTTTGGATCTTTCATATTTCCAGCTCACAATAAAGCCTGCTAATAATGCCCTTACAGCCCCCACAATAATCCTTCAATTCAAAAAAGAGTAAAGGGATAACACCACTGATTACAGAATTCAAAGGATGCAGCAGCCACTGACTTTTAATAGACAAATTAATAATTCTTCATGGTTTTCATTGGTGATTCTAACCTACAACAGAATAAACTGCAGCAGCTGTCCAGGGAAAGA
>NW_009923209.1:75873-76243 GCF_000696875.1 Nestor notabilis
CCTGTTCTTCTGGGTACTTTTCTTATGCTGTTGCTCACATTAAGATCTACCCACATTTACACCATTTCCAAAGTCTAAACTGAAACAAATATCCTCAGACGGGCAGTGACAGCTTTGAGTGTCGTAGCTGTATCTAATAGAATAAAAAACACAAACCAACTTGTCAGACACGCCACTGTGTCAAGCTCAATTACCTAAATAAACAGAGGTAATGGTTAATTTTACTTGCTGCTCTCATTGAAACTGCCTCAGTGTGGATTCTTGCAGTCTCCTCCCAGGAGGATTACATCTGCCTGGTTTAAAGTTTCACTTCCAAACATCATGTCCAAAACCTAAAAGTTTGCTACAGAAAAACTGTATAAATTTAGGG